>NC_061120.1:58392069-58395613 GCF_002878395.1 Capsicum annuum | reverse complement strand
TTGATAGGGCAATAGGAGTGTGTAGATGATCCGCAAACCAGTTGAATGGGGTTAGTACCCGCTTGAAGCCCTATTGAAGTTCCAATAAGGTTTATGTCATCGACATAGACAACAAGTATAACAAACTACGACGTTGTTTTCTTTATGAAAACACATGGGCAAATTTCATTATTCGTATAACCTTCCTTAGATAAATATTCACTAAGACGGTTATACCACATGCGTTCAGATTGCTTCAAACCATACAATGATCTTTGCAATCTAATGGAATACATTTCCTGAGGCTTTGAACTATATGCTTTCGGCATTTTAAATCCTTCGGGAATTTTCATGTATATCTCATTATCAAGTGATCCATATAGATAGGTTGTTACTGCATCCATCAAATGCATTTCAAGTTTCTCATGCACAGTGAAACTAATAAGATAACGCAATGTTATTGCATCCATAACTGGTGAATATGTCTCGTCATAATCGATACAGGCCGTTGTGAAAATTCTTGTGCAACAAGGCGTGCTTTATACTTTCATATTATCACAAACTTAGTTAATAGTATATTAATTATACGAAACCCATGTTATCAATATTCAGTTTCATGACTGTCAGATACAATCAATCATTCCAGTTCTTCATAATCAAAACTATCAAAAATAGTCTTTCCTTTATTAATAACATAACATCAGTTCCTTAGTACTCTACAGACTCTGTTATTCAGTATCCCAATATTAGCAATCAGATATCAATAAATCTATGTTATTAGAATTCACGAATCAGTGTTATCACAAATTCAGTTAAAGTCTCTTATTGATGCATATATTCTCATGTTCATATCATTCATTCAGTTAGTATTGTTCATGTATAAGAACCATTTCATTCAGACTACCTCACTTGCATACCAGTACATTTAATACACTAACATATTTGTGCTATTGGGTTTTATACCATAGGTTTAGAAGAACGAGCTCCCGAGCATCCTTAGTAGATCAGACATTCAGCACCCAGATTTACAGTGAGTCCTCATTATTTGAGGATAACATGATTATTTTATTACTTTATTATTTCAATTGTTCGAATTTAGTTGGGACAAGTCCCATCAACTCCACAAATTTTAGACAGTTTAGAGGCTTTTAGACTACATCATGTTTCAGATAGTTTATTTCAGTTTTGGGTATTATTATACCCTATTACAGACATTGTTTTATAGTCAGTATTAGTTTAGATTTGAACCTTAAGGCCTTAAAGATTATACTACGCATATTTACAATATATTATTCAGTGTTCAGTTACAGATATCAGTCATGGGTTAGCTTGTGGTCCTTCGGGGTCATGAGCACCGTGTAATGTTTTGGGTACCAAATTTGGGGAGTTACAAACTTTGTATCAAATCCAGGTTCAATAGTGTCCTGGGAAGTCTTAAATCCGCATTTAGTGGAGTCTTACACATGGGTGTGTTGTGCACCATACTTATGTACAGGAGGCTATGAGATGTTTTAGTAATAGTTTCCCTTCTTTCATGTTTCTGATCATGCTATAGAAAGGTTCCCTAAGAAACTCATGTAGATTCTCATCTTTCTCTACTCATGTCAACTCCAACTTACTTTTAAAATAACATAAAGAGAGAAACTAAAAGTCCTAAGGGTAGGGCTTTCTCATACAGTCCCCGCAGATAGTTATGGGATTGCCCATAAGCTCAAAAGTATCCCATCAATTCCATTATGTTCCAAAGTTGTACAGATCTCATTCATGATCATGAGAACTCATTTCAAACCCAAAATTTAATATGCCATCAGATCTCTTCTCAGAACCCTATGGTAGTATATGACCTAGAGTTAGAAGCATGAACCCAGGAGTTTAGTAGTAGTAGAGTTGGGATAACATTATCCAAATTGATTAGATTATTTATTCATGGGGATAGTTGTACCAAGGTAGACTAGTAGGCTTGAATAGTGCAAGTAAAAATTTAAAATTATTGATCTAAAATTAAGTATGAAGGTGTGGATTAGGAGATGCTATATTAGTAGTATATAAAGAAACAAAAGCAGATGATGTATTTAGTAAGGCAAGCATGTGTCAAATAGAGTGTAAGTATGTGATGATGATTGCAGTTCAGTTCAGAGTTTAGTAAAGTGTTCACAGACTTATAATGATGACTTAAACCTAAGGGGGAGATGATAGATCAAGTGACCAATTCAGGCTCTCAGATTCCAGTTGTAGTGTTAGTATGTATAGAAAAGCAGTAAGGGAAGATGACTCCTGAACCATCCTTATCACAGTGTAAAGTTTGGTACTTCAGTCAGCATGATGCCTACACATGTTTCACATCTCAGTTCCTTAAACATAGCTTATATTTACACGCTTTCCATAGAATCATATACGATTCCAATTCCCAACATAAGAAGCTCATTTCTATTCCCCGCAGTAATACAAATCATGTCCCCCAAATGCAGAAAACTCTAAACTCCGGTCATGTAGCTCATGAATCATTTACATATATCATGGTTTACAGTATATGCAGTTTTCATAGCTCATGTTACGCCTATACTGATCAGTTAAATTCATACTATTTTATCCATATCCTCAGTTTAGACCTCTTGGTGAATCCATGATGTTTATATTCTATTCCTAAGGCTTTAGTTATATGTCAAGTTTAGTTAGTGTCCATTCATGCTTCGGGTCCTCCTGATTTAACCCTTCAGTGAGCTCTCTTTATGAAAATAGTGTAGTGATGGGCAGTTGCTTAAATGGGAGAGAGTAAATATTATATGTTAAGAGAATATTGTTGTATGTTTGTTTTACACAAGGGTGTAGTTATGAAGATAGTATTTAATCTTATGTTAGTGTAATAGTAAATGGCTAGCAAGAGGTTTTATTTAGAAGTTGGGATAGTACAGTGTGTGCATTCAAATCTTTGACTTATGTCATCCCCCGCCGTGTAACTATCAAAATTCAATTTCCCTCTTAGTTATAGTTTCAGTATTTAGTACTTAGTAATCAGTGTTCAATCTCAGAATTCAGTACTTCAGTACTAGTCTAAACCCTAGTTATCAAAAACCAATATTCAGTCTCAACTACAGTCTTATTTATAGTTACAGTCTCAATTATCATCTTATCTATAATCTCAGTCCCAGTCCTAGTTTAGTAATTAGGTTGGTAACTCAGTTCAATTTTAGGTATACTCAACCATAGCATAAAGTTATTAGCTACTCAGTTGTCATCCTTCCAGTACCTCATTTTACAAGACTGTTCTAGAAGTATGTTATACTTTTGGTGTTACGTTCTCAAATAATATATTTACCCTCAATTCATGCTCAGCATCTTATGTCACTCAGTCAGTCCTTATCTTCTATGCATAATGCTCTGCAGTTGCAGTCCAGTTATTCAAGACTAAGTACAGTTCCATCTTGAAGACCCAGTATTCAGCAATCAGTCATTTAGTGTAACGCCCCAGAAAATGGGTCCCAGAGCGTCACACGGTGCTTGAGGCTAAGAGTAGCCCCAAGCTAACCCTTTGAGCCATTTTTATTCAGTTCAACACAAATCAACG
>NC_061120.1:58390492-58391969 GCF_002878395.1 Capsicum annuum | reverse complement strand
CTAACCCTCAAATATCAACAGAGTAATCATCATCCAAGAATAAAAGAATTTCAGAAAGATAACAAAATACGACTTATTAGTGAACTCCTAACATCTATACTAGTCTGATAAGCCTCTAAGAAAATCAATAAAACCAGCGAGCCATTGAGACATGCCCCAACTGACTCATACTCAGTTATCAAATGTAAAAAATTCCGTGAAACGAACATCAGACATCACGTCCTCGAAACATCAGGACTCACCACAACAGAGGATGTAGAACAGTGTGCCCAAAGAATCACTGTCAAACCTAGAATTGAGCACCTAAACCTACATTTCGAGAAAATGCAGCCCACATCCGAAGATGTGGGTCAGTACCATGGAAAGGAACTGAGTATATGGGGGGGGAGGGGTATGTAGTTATATAAACATCATCATTATAAATATTTATAAGAAATATACAGGATGTATGAAAGACTCACATAGCCCAAAGAAAATCATCATAATCATGAGAGGATGAAATAAGTACAATAACACATGTGAGTCATCATATAATTTGTCAATCACTTTCAGTTCATCAAGAATATTAATTCTCCTAATGTAAATATCACTTTAATCTTTCGAAAGAATAACTTTCACAATTCCACTTTCAAATCACTTCACCATTCACCATTGATACAAGGAAACACACACACACTGGGAGATCCTATAATCGACATAAACCATGTGAGCTACATGGAGCCCAACATACAAACCATGTTGTGGAGAGTCGTTCTATCCTTGTCATCGGAGTAGGACTATCGATATCAAATCCACACAAACTAGTGATCACTACATAAATCAGCCTCAGGCTCACTCCAACAGGGGCACGTAGTTCTAGTGAAGTAAGGTCGCTTTATACCTCCCACTCGGTGCTAAGGATTTCTCCCAAAATTAGCTCAGATCATTTCACAGACAATCCATAAAAAAATAATTTCAGCAATATATAAATATACATCGGGAGCCATCATGCTTCCCATCTATCAAAATCAACCACGTTGTGGATCTCTTTCACACTCGAGTTCAAAACAACTGCATTAAGACCAAAAGGTCAAATCATTCAAAATATCTCAAATATTCAACATCAACGTGCTTATAACACACACTTTTTCAAAAAAACACAATTTTCAATAAGGATTCATGACCCAAAATCAAAATCATGATAAATATCGTTCAAGATTCATGCTTTATATCTCCACACATGTAAATTCATCTTTCAAAATCATAAATATCAAGATTTCATAATAGTCATCATAAGATATGGGTTCATGCTTCAAATTCATAAAAATCAAATAAAAATCATGCCTTTGTAAAGAAAATTACTTTTGGGCACAAGAACAAAATAGAGATCTTATTGAAAAACCCCACATACCTTGAATGATGAACTTTAGATCAATACTTATTTTTGAGGAGTTAATAGTGCCTTTGAATGATGGTTCTTGGAGTTCTTGAACTAGAA
>NC_061120.1:58327845-58387492 GCF_002878395.1 Capsicum annuum | reverse complement strand
GTGGGAATACTAAACTCTTGCATCATACCACCAGGTCTTTGGTGTTCAACCTTAACCTGTTGGCATGTTGCACACTTAGCTACAAACGCTGCTATATCTTTCTTCATACCACTCCACTAATAGATTTTCTGCAGGTCTCGGTACATCTTAGTGGCACCAGGATGAATAGAATATCGCACCCTATGCGCTTTAGCCATAATCCTCTGTCTCAGATCATCAATATTCGGGACACACAATCTACCTTGCAATCACAACACACTATCTCTCCCTTGGGAGAAAACCTCTACTTTTTGGTCCTTGACTGACTCCTTCGGTCTGACCAAACTAGCATCTAAGTATTGTTTTTCCTTCACTTCCGAAACCAAGGAGGATTCAGAACTACTCTAAACCCCTATACTACCTTCAGCAGAGTCAAACAACCTAACCCCAATCTATCCAAATGATGTACATCACGAGCCAACTCTTTCTTACCTTATACCACATGCGAAACACTATCCATGGACACTCTACTTAAGGTATCCGCCACAATATTGGCCTTGCCGGATGGTACAACACACTCATATCATAGTCCTTTAACAATTCTAACCATCGTCTCTGCCTAAGATTCAATTCTCTCTGGGTAAACACATACTGCAGACTTTTATAATCAGTGAAAACATCAACATGGACACCATACCAATAGTGTCTCCAGATTTTCAAAGCAAACACAACAGCAGCCAACTCAAGGTCATAGGTGGGGTAACTTTTCTTATAGGGTTTCAACTGTCTAGAAGCATAAGCTATCACCTTACCCTTCTGCTTCAATACGCAACCCAACCCAACTCTCGAAGCATCACAGTACACCAAAAAACCATCAACACCATCAGGCAAAGTCAAAATAGGGGCTGAAGTGAGTTGAGTCTTCAACTCCTGAAAACTCTTCTCTCAAGATTCGGACCACAAGAATTTCACTTTCTTTTGGGTCAACCGAGTCATAGGAGATGCTATAGAGGAGAAACCCTTAACAAACGGCGGTAATAGCCAGTTAAACCCAAGAAACTTTAGATATCAGTCGGAGAAATAGGTCTAGGCCAATTTCTAACAGCTTTGTTCTTTTGGGGATCAACTCTAATACCCTCGAAAGAAATGATATGACCCAGAAAAGCAAATGACCTTAGACAAAATTCACACTTACTGAACTTGGCAAATAACTTGTGATCTTTAAGGGTTTGCAGGACAGTTCAGAGATGATCAGAATGTTCATCCTCACTACGGGAGTACACCAGTATATCATCGATGAACACTATGACAAACATATCCAGATATGGTCTGAACACTCAATTCATGAGGTCCATGAAAGCTGCTAGGGCATTAGTTAACCCAAAAGACATAACAAGAAACTCAAAATGGCCATAACGAGTTTGGAAAGTGGTTTTTGGGATGTCACACTCCCTAACTTTGAGTTGATGATAGCCGGAACGAAGGTCTATCTTTGAGAAATAACTTGCACCTTGCAATTGGTCAAACAAATCATCTATTCTTGGAAGGGGGTACTTATTTTTTATGGTGACTTTATTTAGTTGGCAGTAATCAATGCACATATGCAAAGATCCATCTTTATTTCTTACAAACAACACCAGAGCACCCCAAGGAGAAACACTAGGCCTTATGAATACCTTATCTAGTAGATCTTTGAGTTGCTCTTTCAACTCCTTAAGTTCTGCAGGGGCCATACGGTAAGAAGGAATAGAAATAGGCTGAGTATCGGGAAGAAGATCAATCCCAAACTCTATCTCTCTATCAGGAGGTATCCCTGGAAGATCATCTGGAAAGACATTAGAAAACTTATTGACGATGTTAATAGACTGGAGAGATGGAGTCTCAGACTTAGTTTCTTTGACTCTAACCAAATGGTAAATACACCCCTTAGAAATAAGCTTTCTAGCTTTGAGGTAAGAGATAAAATGACTTTTGGGTGACACAGAATTCCCAGACCACACAAACACGGATGCACCCGGAAATTAAAACTTGACCACCGGGTTCGACAATCAATAAAGGCATAAGAAGAATATAGCCAGTCGATACCCAGAATCACATCAAAATCTACCATGTCTAACTGAATCAGATCAGCCAACAAGATCTATGAAAAATGGTGACAGGACACTTTTTATACACTTTCTAGGCAACAATCGAATAACCCACTGGGGTAGAAACTAGGATAGGATTAGGAATAATCTCAGGACTCATTTCAAAATTCACTGCAATCAAAGGTGTAACATATGAGAAACTAGATCCAGGATCTAATAAAGCATACACATCAAGCTAAAATATATGAAGCATACCAGTAACAACATTGGGAGAGTCCTCCTATTCTTGGCAGGATGGTAAAGCATAGAATCTATTCTGGCGCTACCGCCAGCATTGCTAGAAGAGGCACCCTGAGTTGGGGCTGGGCGAGTCGCTGGAACTAGAGCACTAACAGTCTGGGTCTGGGTTTGAGGGCGATAGTCATGATGCCCTTGTCTATCCTGTGGACAATCTCTAACTCTGTGACCCATGTTACCACACCGTAACCTCTCTTCTCACCTCAACACTCACTCGAATGAGCCCTACTACACTTAGGACATAGGGGACGATTTGGCTTACTGCCAGTACTGTACTGGGACCTAGATGCATATAACCTGCTACCTTGCTCCTGCCTACCTCTAGGGATGGGAGCACTAGCAGATGACGGTGCTGGCATAGACGAACGATCCTGATACTGAGGACGATTCCCTCCCTACGATCTAGTCTAACCCTGTCCGTGCTGCTTGAACCTAGCTCTCTTATTCCCTCTCATTCTATCTCTCTCCTTAATCTTGTCTACCTTAATCTATTGGGCATGAGTCATCAGTCAAGAAAGATTCATGTCACTATTCAGCATAGCAGACCTACACTCCTTAACCATAAAACTAGACACTCCAGTCATAAACTTACTCATACTAGCTCGATTATCAGCCACTAAGTCAGGAGCATAATTAGCCAACTGATTGAAATTTAGACAGTACTCCCTAATAGTCATAGAGCCCTGTCGTAGGTCCATAAACTCTTCCACCTTTGCCTCCCTCATCTCCAAAGGGAAAAACTTATCCAGGAATGCATCTTGGAACTCTTATCAAGTTGTAGGGATAGCTCCCTCACCTCTACCTTTTCTCCAAGCAACAACCCAGTCATAAGCAAGGTCTTTCAACCTATATGCAGCCAACTCCACACTATGTTCCTCAGATACATGCATCACCTGAGTAACCTTCCGCACCTCCTCTAAAAATAACCATAGATCCTCATCAAACTTAGACCCATAGAATTTCGGTGGATTCATCAGCATGAAGTCATGGATCTTGGCAGCAGCTGAATCACCTCTCTACTGCTGTGGAGCCGAGGCCGAGTTAGCCTAAACATTTGCAGTAACAACTTGGGCCAGCGCCTAAAAGGCTGCCCAAAATTCAGCATGAGACACATTTTTATTCAATGGGTCAGCGGGTTGAGGTTGTTGACCATTATTTTTTATTGTCGCTCGATGTAGAGGCATATTTCTGAAAGAGGAGAGCACGAATCAATAGCAAAGAGAAACACTTTAAGCACAATAGACTTCTGAAAGAAAGAATCATACTTTTCCTAAAACATCTTGTAGCCTCTTGCTTATAGATATGGCGCGTTACACACCAATGATCAAGACTATACTTAATGCGGCTTGTCAGACTCCCTAGGACACCTTAAAACCTTAGGCTATGATACCAAGTTTGTAACACCCCAGAAAATGGGTCCCGGAGCATCACACGATGTTTGAGGCTACGAGTAGCCTCAAGCAAACCCTTTGAGCCATTTTCATTCAGTTCAACACAAATCAATGGGGTTTCCATAAATAACCCTCAAATATCAACAGAGTAATCATTATCCAAGAATAAAATAATTTCAAAAAGATAACAAAATATGACTTATTAGTCAACTCCCAATATCTATACTAGTCTGACAAGCCTCTAAGAAAATCAACAAAACCAGCGAGCCATTGAGATATGCACCCAACTGACTCATACTCAGTTATCAAATATAAACAATTCCGTGAAACCAACATCAGACATCACGTCCTGAGAACATGAGGACTCACCACAATAGAGAATGTAGAATAGCATGCCTGAAGAATCACTATCAAACCTGGAACTGAGCACCTGAACCTACATTCTGAGAAAATGTAGCCCATATCCGAAGATGTGGGTCAGTACCATGGAAAGGAACTGAGTATATGAGGGTGTATATAGTTTTATAAACATCATCATTATAAATATTTATAAGAAATATACAGGATGTATGAAAATTATCATAATCATGAGAGGAAAAAATCATCCAAGACTCACATAGCCCAAAGAAAATCCTCATAATCATGAGAGGATAAAATAAGTACAATAACACAAGTGAGTCATCATATAATTTGTCAATCACTTTCAGCTCATCAAGAATATCAATTCTCATAATGTAAATATCATTTAAATCTTTTGAAAGAATAAGTTTCACAATTCCACTTTCAAATCACTTCACCATTCACCATAGAAACAAGAAAACACACACACTGGGAGATCCTATAATCGACATAAATCATGTGAGCTACATGGAGTCCAACGTACAAACCATGTTGGGGAGATCCATCCTATCCTTGCCATCAGAGTAGGACTATCGATATCAAATCCACACAAACTAGTGATCACTATATAAATCAGCCTCAGGCTCACTCCAACGGGGGAACGTAGTTCTAGGGAAGTAAGGTCGCTTTATATCTCCCACTCGGTGCTAAATATTTCTCCCAGACTTAGCTCAGATTATTTCAAAGACAATCCATAACAAAATAATTTCAGTAATATATAAATATACATCGGGAGCTATTATGCTTCGCATCTATCAAAATCAACCACGTTGTAGATTTCTTTCACACTCCAGTTCAAAACAACTCCATAAGACCAAAAGGTCAAATCATTCAAAATATCTCAAATATTTAACATCAACGTGCTTATAACACATACTTTCTCAAAAAATACAATTTCCAATGGGGATTTACGACCCAAATATCAAAATCATAATAAATATCGTTCAAGATTCATGCTTTATATCTCCACACATGTAAATTCATCTTTCAAAATCATAAACATCAAGATTTCATAATAATCATCATAAGATATGGGTTCATGCTTCAAATTCGTAAAAATCAAATAAAAATCATGCCTTTGTAAAGAAAATTACTTTTGGGCACAAGAACAAAATAGAGATCTTATTGAAAAACCCCACATACCTTGAATGATGAACTTTAGATCAATACTTATTTTTGAGGAGTTAATAGTGCCTTTGAATGATGGTTCTTGGAGTTCTTGAACTAGAAACTTAGAATCTTGAATAAATTTGCAGAATTAATAGTGAACTTTGGAGGTTCTTGAAGTTGGATGTAGGAGCTTAGGGTTTTCTTTTTGAGGGAATTTGATGAAATATAATATATAATGCTTCTAATAGGCTTTAATATAGGGTTTGGACGAATTTTGGGTGAGGGGAGATGACCAAAACGCCCCTAAAAATCAAATAATTCTCGAATCTATCCTTTGGTGGACTATTTTGATAGTCTAAAGTAGATCAACCATAACATTTTATTCCGATATCCAAATTGGATGAAACTAATTTCATTAGAAAAAAAACTCTCATATCTTTCCGTTGATATATAGTATATCACCCAGATCATTGTGTACAATGATTTATGATTGCTTAAAGTTGACCCAAAAATTCACTTTTGATAGGCTAAAGTAGATCGACCATAACTTTTTGCTCCGATAGACAAATTGGATGAAACTAATTTTATTTGAAAGAGGACTCGCAGATCTTTCCGCTGATATATAGTAAATCACCCAGATCTTTATTTACAAGGAGTTATGATCATTTAAAGTTGGAGAAAAAATACGCCAAGCTTCAATACTTTTTCCTGCACATTTTACTGTTCACTACTATTCACAATTCGATCGAAATGTTCATAACTCATCGCTCGGGTGTTTGTTTTGGATGATCCACATATCGTTGGAAAGATTATTCGATACTCTACACAATGGTGGGTTATAATCTAAGACATTTAACACAAAAATTTTATAATTCATTCTAGAAGATAGAACCCAACACGTTTATGCATAAAATTTCAACAAAAAATTTCTCGAGGTGTTACATTTAGTTAATCAGATAAGTTAGTAAGTTTAGGAATTCATGCTTAGCACCCATGCGAATAGTTTCAATAGTCTCAAGTGAAGGAGAAGTACTTTTGTTAAGTATAAGATTTTAGTATGAGTTAGATCGATTAGCCAATAATTCAGTTTAGAAATCAGGCAATAAGTTCTTATGGTGTCGTTTCCCATCTTTCCACCTAGTCCTACTATTAGAAGTCTTAAGAATGTAACTATTCCAAGAAAGAAAGTCCCAGTAATTGCAGGATGGCTTAGCTCATGTATCATGTCTCAGTTTCAAATCTAAGATATTTAGTTACAATTTAGTTCGTAGGTGCCCTGTGAATCGTCCCAATTTTCCTCAGTATCTCAGTCAAGTTAGTATTCTTCTAGGGACATAATGTCCCAAAGGGGAGATGCTCTATAACCCCCAAACTATCATGCTATAAACTCTTTAATTTCTCTTCACGTAATGAATCTAGTTTGGAATTGTGGTTACCCATAGGCTGACCCTCTATTTCTAATATCATCTGTAAGCTATGTACTCAATGGATCAGGTCAGTTCATAATGCCCAATTCATATTATATGTTACATACTCAACCATGTTCTCATGTTCCCGTTCATGTGTGTTCAGAGAAGATCTTGAGATGAGGTCGAAAAATTCATGTGTTTGAAAATCTTTGGTGCTAAATACTACTCCAGGACTTAAGCTCGGAACGCATTAGGAAATCTACCTTAATCAACTCAAGGGTCTATCATGAAGACCAAAATATAAATATATATATATCTCACTTGTAAATCATAATCAACTTGTGGATTCCTAACTCGACTAAATCTCAAAATAATCCTTCTCATCATCAAGTACACTTTCTTATCAAATCATATCAAGTATCAAATCTTTCAAAAAACATCATAGAACTCGTTCTTCACTCTCAAGTTCAATATCAATATATATTCAATAGACAAACTTCTCATGGAAAAACATAAATCATGGCACTTATCATAAATCACTTAGAAATTATCATTTCATGATAACAATATACAACTCATGACATAAATTCTTAATTTAAGAAATAAGACAATGAAGTAGTCATATGTGTCAATCTTGTATAGCTCAAATCTCATAAATCGTTGATAAGTAATTTGGGTGTAAACCCACTTTGCAAAATTCATGAAATTCAATAGAAATTAAATCTTTGGGCACAAGAATGTAAGAAGTGTTCTTGTTCAAAACCCCACATACCTTAATCTTTAAAATTGGATGAACTTTAGTGCTTGAGACTTTATCCACACTTGAAATAAATAATTCTTCAAGCGCACACTATGAGGAACTTGGTTCTTGAAGAAATTTTGAAGATTTATGGATGATTCATGGAAGATTTATGTTCTTGACATAACTCTAGATATATTATCTCACGCGAATTAGAAGATAAAATGATGGAATTAGGGTTTGGATGGGATTATCATATTTATACATGCCTCCAAAAGATGGAAAAGGACCAAAATACACATGCAAAAATGTCTCTAAATTACTGAAAAAATAGTTGACGACATCCGTGATAGACTGTCAAACTCGTGATAGGCCATTACGAAATGTCATCACAAAAGGGTTGAATTTTATGATTTTATGTGTAAGGCTGAAAACATCATCAAAAATGTCATCAGAAACATGAAGACGTCGTCAGAAATGTCATCAGAAATGTGACAAGCCATCAGAAACGTCGTCACCCTTTTCCAGATTGACATGCTGGAGTAAAATAGGTATAACTCTTTGCTTCGATATTGGATTTTGGCAAAATTGGTATCTTTGGAAATATAATTCAATTATCTATCTATTGATAGGTCATAAGATCAAAAATTCCAAGTATAATGAGAGATATGCTTATTTGAAGTTAACTATACCAATATCCTACCCAAGAATTCAATCGGTAAGGAATGTTTTGATTCACCCAATCGTTAGGATATATTTAAGGCCTTAATACACACCATAATTGATCGGAAAGAAACCCAAAACATTATAATTTATTTCTTATGAGCTTGATTCATGGTTGCACTATTGGTTAGAGTCTCGGGGTATTACAATTAATGAGTCTGAGTATTGATAACATGAGATACTGATAACTGTATAGATGAAATAAATAATAATGAGCGACTGTATCAGACAATCTAAGTTCTAATGGAACTAGCTAAGTTTTGTATTGTTCTGAGTGGACTGTATCTGACAATCCTGAATTTTATAGAACTATCTCAGTTCTATTACAGAGACTGAGACTGAGACTGTGGAAAGTAATCATCTAACTGACATACCCCTAATTAGCTATTATAGCTATATTGGGGTCTAATTTGTAACCCCAATTGGAAAGGTATCAATATTGCACCACTGGTAAGGATAAGTTGTGAGTGACTCTTATCTGACAATGTCCCTAAAAGAGAGTGGTGGGACCCTCATCTGACAGTGTTTATCTACCTCATCAACCCTCATCTACCTGTGTTGATGTCTCAACCTATGATGGCTACATAGTTATGGAATGCAAGGATTGTTTCTAAGGATCAAACCCTTAACTGTCAGTGTGTGTCCTCATCCTTAGGTTCACTCGATGTTAAATCCTACTCCCATCTAAATGGACACTGAACATGATTGACTAAACTGAACTGAGTTTATTGAGTTCTATTGACTGACTGAATACTACTGAGATTATTGAATTTTTGAGCTTTCTGAGATTACTGGGATTACTGAGTTTACTGAATTTTTCGTGAGTCAAATGACTGAGTGAATTCTATGGATCAAGGCTTGACTAAGAGTATCATGAAATATGACATTGGCTCTAGACACACAGCTAAATTATCGGGTACAGGTACCCCTAGGAGTCGATAGCATAAAAGTAACTCATGGCATGAATTCTAAAGAACAACAATGGCTACACATATATCCATTATCCATTGACTAAGACATTTCATCAAACACTTCACATGCATGAACTTGTATATGAATGGGGATTTCACATTATCATACTAGTATGGAACTCTTCCTTCATATAGGCATTTAATCAAACATATGGGGAGCATGCTTTGGTTATACAATAATCAACACATCTAATAATTATGGATACATCAATCAACTTGTAAATGTAAGGGTTTATCATGAATATCGTATAATTCATCACATATTAGAATCAATTCTTATAATTAATAGTCTGTAACATAGAATGAAACCAAACAACAACATGGACATCAATTTTCATGTTCAATCAAATCATGAACATTCATAAATATACAAATCTTAGATTTTGAAAAGAGATTCTTGAGCTTCATAGGTAAAAAAGACCGATGAATCAACATATGACATACCTGAGTTAATGAATTTGGAAAGATTAATGGAGACTTCTTGTGATTTGGCCCTTGAATTTGATAGCTAGAGTTTCTTGGCTTGAGAGAGAGGAACTCAATTTAGGGAAAAATAGAGTGAGTAATGATATCCTTAGGTCATGTAGGGTTATATTTCGAGTTTAAGGCTGAACTAAAATTATGAAAAAAGACCCATTTAACCCTGAATGCATCTTTTAATTTTTGTGAAAATTTCCCGACCTGGACCCCTGGCGCGATACGGTGCTATCGCACTGTGTTACTGGAATTCGACAACTGGGAAATTAGACGACGACGCGACGTGGGGACATCACTGAGCTTCACTGGAATTTGACAATTTGGTTTTGGGAGCCCTCTGTGACACGGTTAAATCATGGAGTCTTAATGGAAATTGACAAATATCATTTTGGCTTATGGCGTGATGCGCCACTGACTGAGATGATGGTGTTTTACGACTGAAACTTTAAATCGCCATAACTTCTTACCCGGTTATTGGATTTAGGTGAATTTAGTATCGATGGAAACCTTATTGAATTTTACACACAACAAAAAGTGAAAATCTTGAAAATTTCCCATGAGATAAATTTCATTCAATTTAGAAGATAATACTTGACATTCTTAGGATAAAATTAGTTAGGAAACTTTAGGGTATTACATTCCTTAATCAAATTGGCTAATTATGAGGAGTGCTTTATGTGTCATTGACGTTACCTTGCTTTAAGTCACAAATGGAGGAATGACAAAAATCTTTTAATGGTACATTAGAGAAAATACACCCACCAAAAATGCATTCTGGAATTGAGATTTTTCATCAAGTGTAGGATCTTGAAGGGCAACCATTGACAAAGGATCCTAAGAAAAGGAGGTAGATATCACTTGAAAAGCAAAAAGATAATTGGGACAAGAAGAGTATATTTTTTAAACTTTCTTATTAGAAATATCTTATGCTGCGACATAATTTAGATGTTATGCATATCGAAAAATATATATGTGATAGTGTTTTGGGTTCATTCATGAATATCAAAGGAAATACCAAAAATTCAATTAAAACTCGGTTAGACTAGCAAGCAATGAACATTAGGTAGGAATTGCACCCTATCTAAAGACAGAATGAAGTCAAAGTTTCAACTACATGATACATATTGTCTCCATAAGAAAAGCATAAATTATGTATTTTCTTGAAGAATTTATAGGTCCTGGATGGATTTTCATCTAATATTTCAATGTGTGAACTTGAAAGAATACAAGATATCTTATTTGAAAAGTCATGATTTTCATGTTCTTTGTAATATATACTCTCTCTTGCATATCATGGTATGATGTCAAAAGAAGTGTGTGAACCTCTTATTGAGTTATCTTTATTTTTTTGTGTTCTTAGATCAAAGGAGTTGGGGATTGATGAGTTAAAACATATTGAAGAGTGAATTTCCATTACAATTTACAAGTTAGAAAATGTCTTTCCTTCTTTCTTTTTTGATGTCATGGTCTACTTGCCTATTCATTTAGCTGGTAAAGCTAAGATTGTTGGGCCTATTCATTACGGTGGATGTATCCTATCGAGCGATGGTTATATTTTTTAAAGTCCCTCATTGGTAATATGGCGTATCCATAAGGTTCTATCGTAGAGGGCCACCTTTCAGATGAATGTATGACTTTATGTTCAAGGTATCTGTATAGAATTAACATAAATTCAATCATCCTGAATGAAATTATGATAGTGTTTTACATAATTCAAATGTATCTATATTTTGTTAACCTATAAGAACTCTCAGAGCTAAAGATTAATGTGATCTTGAAGCAAATGAATTAGAGCAAGCACATATATACTCTAAAGAATTGTGATAAAGTCTTACCATATCTTGATTATGGAGAGTTCATTTGTATCATCTTGTTTTTTCAATTTCCTTTAAGGTAATATTATTTCTATATGACATTTATGTTAACCTCAATTTTATAGAGAATTTGCAAATGTGGATATTGCTAGGCTTGTCAGATGCAAAATGGGACCGAGAATTTATAAAATAGTCTAAAGATAGGATGAGTAATATGAGCAACACATAAACATTAGATTTGACAACTTAATGTTATATTACTCATTCTAAATTATTAAATGTAATCTTATTCTTAGGTCGTACAATTGCATAAAGCAGATAATAGTCAGCTCAAAAAATATCCTCTTTCACTTTCATGTGGTCTTACCAAATATTCACCACATTGTAATGGTTACATTGTAAATGAATATAGATATCATGAAGAAGATTATGATCGAATTTTAAGGACTCAAATTGTGGTGGTGTTGTAGCTAGAAAGAATGATGAAGATAGTAAGACATTTGATTACTTTGGAGTTTTAACAAATGTGATTGAATTGCAATTTATCCCAAATAGAGGAGTGATTTTGTTTTGGTGTAATTGGTTTGATGTACATGATCAAACAAAATAAATAAAAAGAGATGAGTACGACTATGCAAGTGTGAATATGAGTAGATTTTTGAAAATAATGAGCCTATTGTTTTAGTGGATCAAACATCTCATGTGGTTTATGATAATGATAATTCCAACAAAGGCTAACATGTAGTAAGGAAGACTCAACCTCGTGATTCCTGTGAGATTGTGAAATAAATGGATGCTAATGTCGTAGATGAGTTAGAAAGCCCTTCAAATGTTGTTGATGACTTAGATAGTCCTTCACAAAATAAACATAAATGAATTGATGAGGTGAAGTATCTAATAATTAGTTATTTCTTAAAACTCCTATTCTTTTAGAATTAGAATTTTAACTTCTAATACTTTTTGTATAAATTTTTGAGTTTTTGCGAAGAACAAAGACTACGTTGACTGTATAGTTAAGTTCAATAGATAATAAGGTTTCTTACTAGTTTTTTACTTTGGCTATTTTTACAGGTTCAATATGAAGACGGAAAATGAGGATGGATCAGTAATGAAGAGTACTATCAGATATACTTTCTGTGCACTGGGGGCAATTGGAAAGGGATGAGGACGAAGGCTAATATCTTTCACAACAAACGGGAAAACTCTCACTAAGAATTCATTTTATCAACCTAGTGATCTAGTTAAGAAATATATCCAAGTCGAAACAAGTAAGGTTTTTCAAATTTATTAGAGTCTTTAATTGCATAAATAACTTGAATTATACACCTTAGCTTATTTTTAGTAGACCAAAATAGCTTGTTCTTCTATCTTATTTTTGGTCTCCCTTGTGCTACAAAATATATTCCTTAAATTCTCAAATGACGACTAAGGCTGATAAGCCGTCAGATATATGACAACCCGTCTGCTCAGGTCATCACTTGGAGGCTGGAATGGATGGGTTTTCTGCCTAAGTCTAATGACTTGGGCTGATAAGTCGTCAGATGCATGACGGCTTGTCAGATATGTCATCACTCAGTTGCCTGGCTAGCATGTTAGAGTAAAATAGGTATAACATTTTGTTCCAATATTGGATTTGGGCTAAATTGGTATTGTTGGAAATCCAATTTAATTATCTATCTATTGGTGGGTCATGGGCTCAAAAATTCATAGTATAACTAGAGAAATTATCTTTTAAAGTTGAATATACCAATATCCTTCCCAAGAATTCAATCAGTATGGAATGTTTTGATTCGCCTAATAGCTAGGACTTATTTGAAACCTTAATTGACATCAAACTTGATCATGAAACTACCAAAGAACCATGATATACTATGCATAAGCTAGAAATATGGCGCTAATATTAATTTTCATTTTTTAGGGTATTACACAAGGCCTTTCAAAATTATTTAAAACCGATCAAACTAATTTAAGTTCCATTACCTCTTATGAAATGCAAAAATTTCAATAATAGTCAAACTATGTAAAAAAACTATTCTCATTGTTATTTTAACAAACAGGTTAAGGGCACATATTTTTTAAAACCAGAACCATGTAATTTGGGGGAATCCATATACCCTTAAATCCATTTACCATAACCATGCATTCCACAATGTCAAAACCATATTAAAAGCATGAAAGAAACATCATTAAACAATGAGAAACATTATTCAACCATGAACATCCGAAACCCCCAACCATTATTTCAAAACACAACAATATCATGAAATTCATACATTAAAAGACATGCTCTTTGTAAAATAACAATAAGGGAGGAGTTATGTGACTTAGACAACTAGGAAGACAAAGAGAAACCACCCTTAAAAGCCTTAATTGATAATATTGAAGAAACTTTAGGCTTTTGTTTTAGAGAGTGTTGAGAGAGATTATAAGAGTGTTTTAATGTTGTGTAGTGTAGAATGAATACCCAATAGGAATTATATGACATAGGGTCTGAAGATATACTCAACTCCAGTTGTTTTGAGACTTTAAAACTATCTTAATGACAACTTATTTTGTCTTGAACTTATGCGCTCCTCCATTTTATCTGGTATCATTTTGGAATTAGATTATAATCGGCATAGTAACAAGAAATGAGTGACCACTCTTGAAATTGATACATTAAAGTTAGTTGTATCCTTATTTTATGAATGCTTATATGCAGAATTAGTTTTCAGTGTTAAGTTACAAATAAAAAAAGGAACAATATAATGACAAATTCATAGTTATTCTGGAACTTATGAATAATAACTTGGCATACTCCTTGACATAAAAGATATTTGTTTCTCATTTAGAATCTCTCTATACATTTGGAGCTTTCTTATAAAGACCTTTCTGGTTTCTGAAGGGAAACTATATCCATTTTTAGATAAGTTCCTAAAGATTTAATTTAAATCAGAAGAATTTTTTGCTATAAGATTTCAAGAATAATGTGAATGTTAGGAAAAGAATAAACTAGAAGCATATCTTTGGTTAAAAAAATCACTTAAGAAGTTGCGATGAGTTTAAAATGTCAAATATGAATTATGATTTCTTCTAGAAGACAAAAACATCATTATTATCCAAACACCTAAACAAAACAAAATTATATCATACCTAAATGTAAGGTGATTTATTTGGCACCTAGACCCTACTTTGTGGGCTTACTCTTAGATAACCAAACTAAATTTCGTTTAATCTTTACCAAGCCTTCTAGTAATGCAAATTAAAGAAGCATATTCTTGTGTTGCTGACAAAACTACTACAAAAATATATGATTCGCATAACACCATATCATCTACACCTACTGCTTTGTGTCCTTGTCAGAGGCCTATTAGTATTGGAATTGGTGGAAACTTTATAGTAAAGACCCTTTTGTTGAAAATCAATTTTTCTCTGCAGTTTCTTGTATTTTTGTATGCTTATTAGAGTTACCATTCACTTCATCCTCTGAGTGAATCACCCTATACTCATCTTCAACGGTAGGAGAAGCAACTTTATTCTCAATGCACTTATCCTTGGAATTTGTCGGCTTTGTAATAGGTTTTGACAGAGCAGGAAAGTGTTCATCAGTTTATTCAGCAATCAGCTTGTTAAGCAATAAGACCAAAATTTTTTTTTCCTTTGAGATGTTTATCTCTTTTCTTGGATCTATATTTCCTCTTAGCTTGTTCTTTCTCAAGCTTATCTTCTTTTTTTGTAGTTTTTTTTCTCTTTTTTCTACTCATAGGGTCATACCCCACAACTGAAGGAGTAAAAACCCTCTCATTCCCTTCCTTAGGAGTATTTCTAGTTCATCAACATTCATTAAAGAGGTTACTACAACCCGTATATCCCTCTCCTCTTCCCTTTTTTCATTATTAATAATATCAGACCACTTAGCATTAAGAGAAGGTGAAACAACATCATTTTTACAACTAGTAACCGTAACATCGGAAACAAGACATTTAACCCCAATATTTCTTTCCAGAAAATCTGTAGAACACGCCTTAATTCCTTCTATACCACCAATAAATTCAAAATCAAAATAATTATGGAAATCAGGGAGTTAGGATAAGACCTCAGCACCTCATTCTCACATTCACCAGAAACATTAACATTAACCATACCAAGGGGATATAAGGATTGGGATCATTTAATTCAATACCTGAAGAGTCTTGTAGATCTAGCACCTCAAATGATTTTTTATTAAAATTTTCCTCATATTGATTCTTAGTGGCATCACCCTGTACATTTTGTGGAGCTTGTGGAGATTTTGGTCTATTCTTATTTTGTTGGTGTTGGTGTTGAGTTTGTTGGGTCTAATAATTGGTTATTTTTCCTATTTTTTTATGTATGACATTGTTCTTTGCCTTGGTTTATATTTTTTGCATTTTTATGATACTTGTCCTTCAAATTTTGTGCATTTTCTTTTGCATGGATAGGTGGCTGATTTGTAATTTTATCACTATTATCCAGTGTTTTGGATTGTTGAGCTGGAGTTTTGCCCTAAAATAGTGGTTGATTTTTGGTGTTGTCTTTGTTGTTTTGATGCTGAATTTAACTATTTATTGCAACCTCTTCTTGATCTTTTTCTTTTTAAATGCGGCTATCTAAGTTACTGGTAGCGACTTGTTTGTTTTCAATGGGGTTGTTGTTATTGTTGTTGCAGTAGTGACTTTATTTGAGTCCACGAGAATTCTAGTCCTATGTAACAACCTAAATCAAAAAAAAATTATATTCCCATGTGGTAGACATCCTGCCTTCCTCTAAATATTGAATGTTCCATATTAATTTTTGATTATTTTTTATTTTAGGTGTTTGATCCTTTTTCCTTTTCATGTGTTATTCTCAAAGAACATGAGATGTTTAAATGTTGTTGGTCTGTGATGATTATATGCTTATTTGGGTACTAAGCCTGCGGTTTCAAATAATTTCTATAAATTTCAAAAAATAATATAGTTCTAATCTGAGGAGGAGGTCGTGTTATGTTTAAAGTCAAAATACCTGATGTAGTATGATATAATCATCTGATGGTAACACGTTATGTGAATCAAATTATTTTTATTATAATTTATATTTTATTAATCTAATTTTTATGTGTTCTTTAAGATTATGTCACCTATTAAGCAATGGATACAACTTTCTCTTCATAATCAGACCGACAAAATCTACTTAGACGGGGTGAAAAGTTTGTGAATTACGCATTTCGAGGAAAAGAAAAAGAATGTGAAATACGGTGTCCATGTTACGAGTATTGTAATACAACATTAGAAACTCATAAAATGATTGAGATACATTTGAAAGTCCATGGAATAATTTAAAATTATACCATTTGGTTTCAACATGGGGAACAGTTAAGTGAGTCGTTATCAGACTCTGAAGATGTGGATGATGATGAAACAGAAGATTTTGAGAGTGAAGATGAAGATGAAGATGAAGTAGAATAAGTATTGAGAGATTTATATATTAATGCTGAAAGTTGAGAATATACACACACTAGTTTTGATGATAAACTTGAGGAGGAACCAAATATTGAAGCTTAAAAGTTTTATAGCCTTCTGTAGGATTTTGAGTAGCCATTGTATCAAAAATCAAAGGCTTCAAAGCTTTCGTCTTTGATTAAATTTTATCACATCAAAGTATGGGTCATAGATCAATGAGTCATTTACCATGCTATTGAAAATGTTAAAAGATGAGTTATTTAGCAATAGAAGAAGATCAATGCCGAAGTCTATTTCCCTTTCGGGAGGAAATCCTGGAAGATCTTTGGGAAAGACATCTAAATATTTGTTCACTACTGGGACTGATTCAAGACTGGGAGTCTTGGAACTAGAATCCTTAGCATGAACAAGATGATAGATACATCCCTTAGATATCATTTTACGTGCCTAAAGGTAAGAAACAAGTTGACCTCTGAATGCTAAAGTACTACCCTTCCACTCTAGGACAAGTTTATTTGGAAACTAGAACTGGACTATTTTGTTTCTAGAGTTGACTGTGGCATAGCAGGAATGAAGCCAATCCATGTCGAGTATGACATCAAAATCAGTTATCTATAATTCAACTAAGTCTGCTAAGGTGACTTTCTTAAATACCAAAATTGGACAGTTTCTGTATACCGGTCGGGCTATGATGGTCTTACCCACTGGGGTAGATACTAAGAAGGGACCTACTAAAATTTCAGGACTGACTCCAAAATCAATTGCTATATAGGGAGTAACAAAGGACAAGGAAGCTCCTGGATCTAGCAAAGCATAAATATGTACAAGAAAGATCTGTAACGTACCAGTAACCACATAAGGAGAATTTTTTTGATCTTGCTGGGACTGGAGAGCATAAAATCAATTTGGGTGTTGCCCACTAGTAGCACTGGAAGTGGTACCATGTTGATTTAGGCAATCGAACTAGGCTGAGAAATGGTTCTACTGACCCTAAAAACCCAACTGGGGATAATCCCTAACTCTGTGGCTTGGCTCGCCACAGCCAAAATAGACATCGCTGCCAGCTCTGCATACACCCTTGTGGTTCTTACCATAATTTTGATAAAGGGGATTAGTTTGGGCATTGCTAACACTGCCTTGCGACTTAGAGCCTGGCGCCCTATCTATATTACCATCCCTCAACTTAGGAGCTGAAGCATTAGCTGAAGAAAGAGCTGGAATGGATGACTTAGGACGGAACTGAGAACGGTTCCCTCCTTCTAACTTAGGCTGAGCAAAGTTGAAACTACTTGTCCTTGCTCTCTTACTCTGCTTCTCACTCATATTATTCTTCTGCTCTTCTATCTGTTGAGCATGGGTCAGAATCCTAGCTATGTTCATATTAATATTCAACATCACGGACCTATACTCATTTATCATGCTATCATTCATCCCAGAAACAAACTTACTCATCTTGGCCCTGCTATCGGCCACTACATGAGGAGCATATCTGGCTAATTGAGTAAACTTAAGAGAATACTCTTTCACCGTTATGTTGCCTTTCCTGAGGTTAATAACTTCTAACACCTTAGCTTCTCTCATCTCTAGGGGGGAGAATCTATCTAAGAAGGCAGTAGTAAACTCCTCCCACTGAAAAGGCTCTGCATCAACAACCCTTTCTGCTTTCCACTATTTAAACTATGTATGAGCAACATCCTACAACTGATATGCAGCTAGCTCAACCCTTTCAACAGCTGACACCCCCATTATGTCCGTAACCTTCTGAACCTAGTCAAGGAATTCCTGAAGGTCCTTGTCTGACTTAGACCCAAAAAAGAATGAAGGATTCATTTGGGTGAAGTTCTAAATCCTGGATGCAGCTGAATTCACAAGGTTTTCTGAAAATACAGCTGGTCATTCATATTGAGCAACAACTGAGTTAGCAAGAGCAGTGAATACAGCTCGGAACTCTGTATGAGAAACATATTGGCCCAAAGGATCTTTGGGCTCAGGGGCTGACTGATTCCCATTTCTTCTTTTAGGAGGCATGTTCTGTAGAAGAAAGAGAGAAACGGATTAGACTAAGAGTTAAGCTTGAGCTAACGCTCACTGGCACGACATTAATACTGAAAGAAGGGATACTGTTCCTTAAAAATCTCATAGAGCCCTATACATAAATGTGGCATGCAACAAACCCATGTATAAGACTTTACTAGATGCAACTTTCAGACTTCCTAGGATGTTATTGAATCTTAGGCTCTGATACCAAGTTTGTACCGACTCAAATCTGGTACCCAAAATGCTACACGGTGCTCATGACCCCAAAGGACAACAAGCTAACCCATGACTGATATCTGTACCTGAACACTGCAAAATATACTGTATAATGTAGAAAGAAAGGTTATAAGGACATAAGGTTCAAAACTGAAACATAATATCTAATAAAATATAACATCTAGGTGGGGTATGAAATACCCAAACCAACTAAAATAAATTGTCTGAATATGATAGTATCAAAAGCCTCTAATTGTCTGAATAAGGAGTTGATGGGACATTTCCCCAACTAACTCCATCTACTGAAAGCTAAACAAAATTAATGAAATAACTAATAATATCATCCTTGAATAATGAGGACTCACTGTTAAATATGGCTACTACTGATGCTCTGGAGCTCGTGCTTCTGAACCTATGGTATGAAACACCATAGCGCAAATGCATCAGTACGATTGAATGTACTAGTATGGATGTGAGGTAGGCTGAATACAAAGGATACATATGCATAAACTGAACTATCTAACTGTATAGCATGAATGTGAGAATGCATGCATGAATAAGAGACTGTAACTGAATTCATGACAACATAATTACTGTAAAGCCCCAAGATCCCATCCCAAGATGCCACATGGTGCTTCAGGCCACACGCGACCTCAAGCTAACCCTATGAGCCTGTCATCACCTCTATAACTCACTATGATAATAATTAAGTTGTAATAAAAAAGAATAATCATGTCATAAACATACTGGAATACAAAGAAATACTATCCTATACAATTAAAATACTGAAGTTCTGTACATACTGGTACTCTAGTCTGACAAATCCTCTACTACATAAGAATGAGGAACCGTTGGGACAGATCCCCAACTGACACGTACTGAACTGGAAATAAACAACCATCTACTATCAAGACAAAAATTGGGGACATAGTTCCTCGAACCATGAGGACTCACCAATTATACAAATGTAGATAGAGGTACTCGAAGATCACTGTCCTTACTGAGACTGAGCACCTGAACCTACATCACGAGAAAATATAAAACACAGAAGAGTATGGGAATCAATACTTGGGAATGTACTGAGTATGTGGGGGTGCAGGAAATATTTAAATAATATCATAAATGTATAAGAAAATCATGCATGCTGATAATAATGACTCTTTTCGCTTGAGTTACCTGAAACATATTTTCCATAAATCATTAATAATAACACATGCTTCATAAATCTCACAAATTATTGGAATCAACTCAAACTCTTTGACTCATGACTTAAAGTGACTCGGTAACTCATGAAACTTGGACTATTATGGACTTGGGAGTTTCTTATAACCGACATAAACTATGTGAGCTTACATGGAGTCCAACGTCTTTCCCATATTGGGGAGATCTGTTCTATCCTTGCCATCAGAGTATAACCTTAACTTTAGTGCTGAACCAATACTTCTCGCTTGGTGCTAAATACTACTCCAGGACTTAAGCTCGGAACGCAATAGGAAATCTACCTTAATCAACTCAAGGGTCTATCATGAAGACCAAAATATAAATATATATATATCTCACTTGTAAATCATAATCAACTTGTGGATTCCTAACTCGACTAAATCTCAAAATAATCCTTCTCATCATCAAGTACACTTTCTTATCAAATCATATCAAGTATCAAATCTTTCAAAAAACATCATAGAACTCGTTCTTCACTCTCAAGTTCAATATCAATATATATTCAATAGACAAACTTCTCATGGAAAAACATAAATCATGGCACTTATCATAAATCACTTAGAAATTATCATTTCATGATAACAATATACAACTCATGACATAAATTCTTAATTTAAGAAATAAGACAATGAAGTAGTCATATGTGTCAATCTTGTATAGCTCAAATCTCATAAATCGTTGATAAGTAATTTGGGTGTAAACCCACTTTGCAAAATTCATGAAATTCAATAGAAATTAAATCTTTGGGCACAAGAATGTAAGAAGTGTTCTTGTTCAAAACCCCACATACCTTAATCTTTAAAATTGGATGAACTTTAGTGCTTGAGACTTTATCCACACTTGAAATAAATAATTCTTCAAGCGCACACTATGAGGAACTTGGTTCTTGAAGAAATTTTGAAGATTTATGGATGATTCATGGAAGATTTATGTTCTTGACATAACTCTAGATATATTATCTCACGCGAATTAGAAGATAAAATGATGGAATTAGGGTTTGGATGGGATTATCATATTTATACATGCCTCCAAAAGATGGAAAAGGACCAAAATACACATGCAAAAATGTCTCTAAATTACTGAAAAAATAGTTGACGACATCCGTGATAGACTGTCAAACTCGTGATAGGCCATTACGAAATGTCATCACAAAAGGGTTGAATTTTATGATTTTATGTGTAAGGCTGAAAACATCATCAAAAATGTCATCAGAAACATGAAGACGTCGTCAGAAATGTCATCAGAAATGTGACAAGCCATCAGAAACGTCGTCACCCTTTTCCAGATTGACATGCTGGAGTAAAATAGGTATAACTCTTTGCTTCGATATTGGATTTTGGCAAAATTGGTATCTTTGGAAATATAATTCAATTATCTATCTATTGATAGGTCATAAGATCAAAAATTCCAAGTATAATGAGAGATATTCTTATTTGAAGTTAACTATACCAATATCCTACCCAAGAATTCAATCGGTAAGGAATGTTTTGATTCACCCAATCGTTAGGATATATTTAAGGCCTTAATACACACCATAATTGATCGGAAAGAAACCCAAAACATTATAATTTATTTCTTATGAGCTTGATTCATGGTTGCACTATTGGTTAGAGTCTCGGGGTATTACAATTAATGAGTCTGAGTATTGATAACATGAGATACTGATAACTGTATAGATGAAATAAATAATAATGAGCGACTGTATCAGACAATCTAAGTTCTAATGGAACTAGCTAAGTTTTGTATTGTTCTGAGTGGACTGTATCTGACAATCCTGAATTTTATAGAACTATCTCAGTTCTATTACAGAGACTGAGACTGAGACTGTGGAAAGTAATCATCTAACTGACATACCCCTAATTAGCTATTATAGCTATATTGGGGTCTAATTTGTAACCCCAATTGGAAAGGTATCAATATTGCACCACTGGTAAGGATAAGTTGTGAGTGACTCTTATCTGACAATGTCCCTAAAAGAGAGTGGTGGGACCCTCATCTGACAGTGTTTATCTACCTCATCAACCCTCATCTACCTGTGTTGATGTCTCAACCTATGATGGCTACATAGTTATGGAATGCAAGGATTGTTTCTAAGGATCAAACCCTTAACTGTCAGTGTGTGTCCTCATCCTTAGGTTCACTCGATGTTAAATCCTACTCCCATCTAAATGGACACTGAACATGATTGACTAAACTGAACTGAGTTTATTGAGTTCTATTGACTGACTGAATACTACTGAGATTATTGAATTTTTGAGCTTTCTGAGATTACTGGGATTACTGAGTTTACTGAATTTTTCGTGAGTCAAATGACTGAGTGAATTCTATGGATCAAGGCTTGACTAAGAGTATCATGAAATATGACATTGGCTCTAGACACACAGCTAAATTATCGGGTACAGGTACCCCTAGGAGTCGATAGCATAAAAGTAACTCATGGCATGAATTCTAAAGAACAACAATGGCTACACATATATCCATTATCCATTGACTAAGACATTTCATCAAACACTTCACATGCATGAACTTGTATATGAATGGGGATTTCACATTATCATACTAGTATGGAACTCTTCCTTCATATAGGCATTTAATCAAACATATGGGGAGCATGCTTTGGTTATACAATAATCAACACATCTAATAATTATGGATACATCAATCAACTTGTAAATGTAAGGGTTTATCATGAATATCGTATAATTCATCACATATTAGAATCAATTCTTATAATTAATAGTCTGTAACATAGAATGAAACCAAACAACAACATGGACATCAATTTTCATGTTCAATCAAATCATGAACATTCATAAATATACAAATCTTAGATTTTGAAAAGAGATTCTTGAGCTTCATAGGTAAAAAAGACCGATGAATCAACATATGACATACCTGAGTTAATGAATTTGGAAAGATTAATGGAGACTTCTTGTGATTTGGCCCTTGAATTTGATAGCTAGAGTTTCTTGGCTTGAGAGAGAGGAACTCAATTTAGGGAAAAATAGAGTGAGTAATGATATCCTTAGGTCATGTAGGGTTATATTTCGAGTTTAAGGCTGAACTAAAATTATGAAAAAAGACCCATTTAACCCTGAATGCATCTTTTAATTTTTGTGAAAATTTCCCGACCTGGACCCCTGGCGCGATACGGTGCTATCGCACTGTGTTACTGGAATTCGACAACTGGGAAATTAGACGACGACGCGACGTGGGGACATCACTGAGCTTCACTGGAATTTGACAATTTGGTTTTGGGAGCCCTCTGTGACACGGTTAAATCATGGAGTCTTAATGGAAATTGACAAATATCATTTTGGCTTATGGCGTGATGCGCCACTGACTGAGATGATGGTGTTTTACGACTGAAACTTTAAATCGCCATAACTTCTTACCCGGTTATTGGATTTAGGTGAATTTAGTATCGATGGAAACCTTATTGAATTTTACACACAACAAAAAGTGAAAATCTTGAAAATTTCCCATGAGATAAATTTCATTCAATTTAGAAGATAATACTTGACATTCTTAGGATAAAATTAGTTAGGAAACTTTAGGGTATTACATTCCTTAATCAAATTGGCTAATTATGAGGAGTGCTTTATGTGTCATTGACGTTACCTTGCTTTAAGTCACAAATGGAGGAATGACAAAAATCTTTTAATGGTACATTAGAGAAAATACACCCACCAAAAATGCATTCTGGAATTGAGATTTTTCATCAAGTGTAGGATCTTGAAGGGCAACCATTGACAAAGGATCCTAAGAAAAGGAGGTAGATATCACTTGAAAAGCAAAAAGATAATTGGGACAAGAAGAGTATATTTTTTAAACTTTCTTATTAGAAATATCTTATGCTGCGACATAATTTAGATGTTATGCATATCGAAAAATATATATGTGATAGTGTTTTGGGTTCATTCATGAATATCAAAGGAAATACCAAAAATTCAATTAAAACTCGGTTAGACTAGCAAGCAATGAACATTAGGTAGGAATTGCACCCTATCTAAAGACAGAATGAAGTCAAAGTTTCAACTACATGATACATATTGTCTCCATAAGAAAAGCATAAATTATGTATTTTCTTGAAGAATTTATAGGTCCTGGATGGATTTTCATCTAATATTTCAATGTGTGAACTTGAAAGAATACAAGATATCTTATTTGAAAAGTCATGATTTTCATGTTCTTTGTAATATATACTCTCTCTTGCATATCATGGTATGATGTCAAAAGAAGTGTGTGAACCTCTTATTGAGTTATCTTTATTTTTTTGTGTTCTTAGATCAAAGGAGTTGGGGATTGATGAGTTAAAACATATTGAAGAGTGAATTTCCATTACAATTTACAAGTTAGAAAATGTCTTTCCTTCTTTCTTTTTTGATGTCATGGTCTACTTGCCTATTCATTTAGCTGGTAAAGCTAAGATTGTTGGGCCTATTCATTACGGTGGATGTATCCTATCGAGCGATGGTTATATTTTTTAAAGTCCCTCATTGGTAATATGGCGTATCCATAAGGTTCTATCGTAGAGGGCCACCTTTCAGATGAATGTATGACTTTATGTTCAAGGTATCTGTATAGAATTAACATAAATTCAATCATCCTGAATGAAATTATGATAGTGTTTTACATAATTCAAATGTATCTATATTTTGTTAACCTATAAGAACTCTCAGAGCTAAAGATTAATGTGATCTTGAAGCAAATGAATTAGAGCAAGCACATATATACTCTAAAGAATTGTGATAAAGTCTTACCATATCTTGATTATGGAGAGTTCATTTGTATCATCTTGTTTTTTCAATTTCCTTTAAGGTAATATTATTTCTATATGACATTTATGTTAACCTCAATTTTATAGAGAATTTGCAAATGTGGATATTGCTAGGCTTGTCAGATGCAAAATGGGACCGAGAATTTATAAAATAGTCTAAAGATAGGATGAGTAATATGAGCAACACATAAACATTAGATTTGACAACTTAATGTTATATTACTCATTCTAAATTATTAAATGTAATCTTATTCTTAGGTCGTACAATTGCATAAAGCAGATAATAGTCAGCTCAAAAAATATCCTCTTTCACTTTCATGTGGTCTTACCAAATATTCACCACATTGTAATGGTTACATTGTAAATGAATATAGATATCATGAAGAAGATTATGATCGAATTTTAAGGACTCAAATTGTGGTGGTGTTGTAGCTAGAAAGAATGATGAAGATAGTAAGACATTTGATTACTTTGGAGTTTTAACAAATGTGATTGAATTGCAATTTATCCCAAATAGAGGAGTGATTTTGTTTTGGTGTAATTGGTTTGATGTACATGATCAAACAAAATAAATAAAAAGAGATGAGTACGACTATGCAAGTGTGAATATGAGTAGATTTTTGAAAATAATGAGCCTATTGTTTTAGTGGATCAAACATCTCATGTGGTTTATGATAATGATAATTCCAACAAAGGCTAACATGTAGTAAGGAAGACTCAACCTCGTGATTCCTGTGAGATTGTGAAATAAATGGATGCTAATGTCGTAGATGACTTAGAAAGTCCTTCAAATGTTGTTGATGACTTAGATAGTCCTTCACAAAATAAACATAAATGAATTGATGAGGTGAAGTATCTAATAATTAGTTATTTCTTAAAACTCCTATTCTTTTAGAATTAGAATTTTAACTTCTAATACTTTTTGTATAAATTTTTGAGTTTTTGCGAAGAACAAAGACTACGTTGACTGTATAGTTAAGTTCAATAGATAATAAGGTTTCTTACTAGTTTTTTACTTTGGCTATTTTTACAGGTTCAATATGAAGACGGAAAATGAGGATGGATCAGTAATGAAGAGTACTATCAGATATACTTTCTGTGCACTGGGGGCAATTGGAAAGGGATGAGGACGAAGGCTAATATCTTTCACAACAAACGGGAAAACTCTCACTAAGAATTCATTTTATCAACCTAGTGATCTAGTTAAGAAATATATCCAAGTCGAAACAAGTAAGGTTTTTCAAATTCATTAGAGTCTTTAATTGCATAAATAACTTGAATTATACACCTTAGCTTATTTTTAGTCGACCAAAATAGCTTGTTCTTCTATCTTATTTTTGGTCTCCCTTGTGCTACAAAATATATTCCTTAAGTATTAGTAATATGATTTTTTTCTCTAGGTGCTATTGGAAAGAGACCAGAAGAAGGACTTAAAAACTTTACCATGTCTTCTGGTCTATGAATGGGAGCAATACATAAGAACTCCATGATTCTTGTCGAAGAGCATATGCCATTACCTCAAGTTATGTCAGTCTCCATCACGTAGTTAAAGACTCAATATTCATACAGTATCCATGTTTTACCATATCCTAGCTTCAGTTATACTTATATCATTAAACTAAAGTTTTACAGAAATGAAGTGTAGAGATTTACCATCTTATCAGAGTATGTTTGTTACTCGTTCTTTAAGATGTTTTAGTTTTTAATTTGTTCCATCCTATTGGGAGTCTACTTACACTTAGCATACATGTTTTAAGATTACGTATGAAATCAGTTTTACTTATTGCATTCACCCTTTCATACTCAGTACATTCCAAAAGTACTGATCCATATATATGTCTATGTGGCTACATTGTTTCATAATGTAGGTACCATTTCTAGCCCATACATCATGATCAGGTAGTTACAGTTTCCAACCAGCAGGTGATGAGTTCTCTTATTTCAGGAACTCTAGACAGTTTTAGTTCATGTACAGTTCATTTATTTTCATATGTATTGATTAGTGATAGTTGGAGGCATGTCCCAGCTACCTAAAGTCAGTAGAGTAGAGACTTTATAGATGTCATTCAGAGTCAGTTATGTAAATTTCAATTTCTTCCTTCAGCTTTATCAGATTGTAAATTTTATCAATAATGTATTTATTCATATTATGCCATGATTATGTTTTTACATAGTAGAACATGTTATATATTTTATTATAATTCAGTTGCTTAACAATATTCCAGTTTATGGTTTAGTGTAACGACCCATTTCATTGTTACTAAATTCTTAATTTTCATTCCTCAATAGTAACTTGTGTCTAAAATAGCCAATATTTTATTTATTAGGTCACCTCAAACTTTTCGGCGAAGATTTTAGCCTTTGGATATGTCTAGATAGAATCAAGCTTAATGAATTTAATTATTAATGGGTGCTAATATTAATACTTTAGTTTGAAAGTTCTTTAGGTATGAATTAAGTCCGTACAATATCCCTAACACAAAGTTAGGTATAAAACTTTCTTTTTGATAGAGTTTCGGTATGAATTTTTATTAGGGTCAACTTCAAATGATCATATCTCTTGGAATATAAGTAGTTACGAAACCTAACATCCACTAAATTGAAGATCTCTAATTCCTCTTTCTAACACAACAAACCGTTTATCAATCCGAATCTAGAGTAAAAAGCTATGACTTTTTTTACTGAGTAGTTTCTAGGCTGAAATGGGTTTTCACTGTAACAGATATTTTGATGGTATTTAAATCAACTTCAGCCATATTTTAGGTGTAAAAACCCCAAATTTCATTCAGAACCCTAGAGAGATGATTTCCCAAGGCCTAAGATAAAATTCCTTGTGAGAGGCTTGTTTGATAATGATAACTCCTTGTATTAATGCCATGAATGGATTATTGATGTTTAGATTATTGATGCGTGTATAAATGATTATTGAAATTTACTTGATGGAATTGTCTCATGACTTTAAGTGTACTTGTGTATATGGTACATTCTGTTGTATGTTGTGAGAAAGTGTAAAGTTGATATTGATAATACTTATTTATGGTGGATTGAGTGCCACGCCGGTATGGATATGTATATGTTCTATTAGGTACCACTCCGGTACGGATATGCATAAGTTGGATTGGGTACCACGCCGGTATAGATACGTATACGTTGGATCGGGTACCACGCCGGTATGGATATGTGTATGTTAGATCGGGTACCACATCGATATGAATATGTATATGATGGATCAAGTACCACGTTGGTACAGATATGTATATGATGGATCGGGTACCATACCAGTATAGATATGTATATATTAGATCGGGTACCACGTCAGTACGGATATGTGTATGTTGGATCGGGTACCACACGGGTATGATATATATATGATGGATTGGGAACCACGCCGGTATGAATATGTATATAGTGGATCGGGTACCATACTGGTATGATACATAAACTTAGATTGTTCCCTACAGGTCATGACTATTTAGGCAGAAATAAGTCCTACAGCATGTGTGTACATATTTGTGTTGAGTGTGTGGATGTTTACAGTATGGTTTATACTCTTGATGGTTATATGGCTTGCTTGTGAGCACTATTTGATCTGTTATTGCTATATTGTTGATTCATTTGGTCTTTGATTATGTGATACGTATTTGAAGAAGTGAAACTTTGTACTTACTTATATGTTAGTTGGCTTACTTAATTTATACATGTTTTAACTATAGCTTACCAAAATAGCTAGTTATTATTCTTTAATATTATATGAGAGCATTTGGTTGTTAGCCCAAGAGTTTAGTGTGGGTTGTCTATAATTATGGGTTTGTTCATGTGAACATGAGTAATGAAAAAGATAAGGTGAATAAAGAGGAATAGTGATGTATTAGCGTTGGATCATGGTTGATTGTGTGAATCAATGAGGCTAGAGTATATTAGTAGTGAATATAATACTGATGGAGTTGGAAAAGTAATTGGATGATGTGACTTATATAGGTAAAGTAATAATGTTAATACAGCCTTGGTTGAATTATATTCCATTCAAGATATAATGATTTATTTTCCTTAATTCTATTATGATAATATAAACTAACATGGTCGGCCGATGATGTCTACCAGTACGTGTGGTTATACTGACCTACATTCCTTATTGGGTTAGTTTGCAGTTACCAGATGGATGACGATATTCAGCACTAACTTCTGTACTTTCTTCCTAACATATGTTAGAGTCCTTGTATTATTTATTTCATTGTCAGTCTATGTTGTAATAGGTAGCTCTTGTATATGTATGGCCAAATCTTGGGATAGTGAAGGACATTTATAAGAAGTTTTTGAAAAATTTTATTTATTAGTATTTATTTACTTTATTATAGTTAATTCGGTATTTCCCTAAAAACAGAAGTCTTCTATATATTTTCAGTTGGGTAATAAGGGTTCTCCTAGCTACTTAGAATATCGTAGGTGCCCGCTCGGTCCATTAATCTGGGTCATGACAATTGGTATCAAAGCGTTAGGTTCACCGATCCTACAAGTACAAGAGAAATGTCAAGTAGAGTTCCACAGATTGGTGTATAGGGCCCCACACCCTATCTTCCAAAGGCTATGAGGCATGTAGAAGTCATTTTCCTTTCTTTGTCTCCATCTTGCTATCCTAATCTTTAACTATTTGATTGAATCTAATTGGTATTTAGACAATTCTAATTGGTATCTTAACAAAGCTCAATTGCAATGTAGTTTATTCCAAATGGTATCTTAGTAATTTTGAATAAAAATCTAGGAGATTTCAATTGGTAGTTGTTAATAAAGTCTAAAAGTTATTGTAATAGGTAAGGACTTGTGAATGGTGTGAACTTATTGATTGCATGTGTTTGATATTTGGCTAAACTTGTGCTGCTAATTTTTTTTTCATTATTGTGAATTGTTTTTATTTGAATTTAAGTGTTGAAAATTGACTAAGTTATTTTTCTTGATAATTCTGATGGGATTATTTGAGTTCTTATTATTGTAAAACTAGCAATTCTATGGTACTTATTTATTTTTTGAACTATTATACTGATGAAATTGATGGTATGAAAATTGAGAGGATGATATGAGAACATTATGTCAAGAAAAGATAGTGAAAAGTGACATGAATAAAAGACTGAGGTGATATGTGTTTTCTGTAATGAGAGGTTCTTGTTAATGATGTTGTGGATGGATCCTTGTGTGGTTCAATTATTTGATATTATGTGGGAATCCTTGTGCGGTCCGATCATTGAGACTATATTTAGAATTTTTGTGCATTTCTATTATTGGAATTACAATAGGTTCCTCGTGAGGACTAGCTAAGTGACATTATTTTTTAGGTCCTTATGTGAACAGATTCTTAAGGCTTGGCAAAATAGTATGTTTTAAATAAAAGTGACAAAAATTAGTAGAGGTTGTTGATAACTATAGAATTTGATCGATTCGATAACTTGTCTAGAATGTGATATTGGTGATGAGACTATTAATGATCAGTAATCAAATTTTTTGTTTGGCCATGTTTATGTATTAGTGGTGTGGGAACCACTCATGAGGTATTTACGAGTTGAGTAAATCCCATAATATAAATATTATTAGGTAGAAATAAGAATGGCTTTGTATATCTTAAATTAGTCTTAGTGATATAATAGTGGTTTGGCTTGACCATGAAGTATTGGTCGTTGAAAAATATTGAGTTAGTGATTGTCTGGACATAAGTTATAGTTGTGGATTTATGCATTAGGGAAAATATTTAGAAGATAAATTATAATTGACTTAACCTTATGGCTAAATTATGCATTTACATGTCCCACAGAGGTAGCTAATATATGACACTTTTAGAGGATAGTAATTCCCATGATGATGGAAATGCAAAATCATATGGCTTAGTTATACTCATAAAATAATTAAGAATGATCCTGAATGGGAGAATAAGTGATTTGTTAAATAGCATGATTGATTTTTTCATGGGTGATTCTTGGTGGATATGTTTGTTGAGTGGTTAAGATATGATGACTAAATGGATATTAACAATGTTGTGGAGGAGAATGTGTTGTAGGCTCTAATTTTATGAAATCTCTAAGACTAATAGTTGTAAGTTAATGTAATAAGTAAGAGGTTGTTGTCACCTATATATAGTAGTAAACACTAAGCTTGAAACTATGAGTGATCTTTAGGTAGAAGGGAAAGTGGTTGTAAGATGTTGAAGCTAGCTTTATAAAATAAATTTAGTAGTCTTTATTGAGTGCATGCGAGTATCTAAGTTATGTGACTTGTAAATGGTGTAGTAACTTGCACATGATCAAGATGTAGATTCTCCATGGGGTAGTCTTGGCTAGAAACCGAGTTAGGTGTCTCAGGGTGAGCTTGTGTGTTGGATGAATTAGATATGACTTAGCTAGTGTTAAAAATTTGAGTAGTAGATTCATGAAGAATATAGCAGCACTTTTCAGAATTGAATTTGGGGCTCTAGATCTTTGGTAAAAAAAAGGTATTTTTAAATCTTTATCTTCTTTAAGGTGAATCTTTTAACCATCTTTATCCTGCTTTCGTAAAACACAAGTTTCAAACTTAGGCCATTGAAAGGAGAATAATTGATTCGTGTATAACTATTTGGCTCTAGATCTTCGTATTTTTAAAAGTTTTGATAGAATGATTGAGTATAGAATGTTGGTTGGTTCATAAGGATATCGAGTAAGTGAACAGGGTGCAGTATACGCATCTTTCTTAGTAATGTCTCTCTAATTCCAACCTAATGCTTTTATCCACTGAATGTCCGTGATGGTAAATTGGTATCTGATTATAACGACCCATTTCTTTGTTGCTAAATTATTCATAATAAATTTATGAAAATTCTTAATTTTCATTCCTCAATATTAACTTGTGTCCAAAATAGCAAATATTTTATTATTAGGTTACCTCAAACTTTCCGGTGAAGATTTTAGCCCTCGGATATGTCTAGATAGACTCAAACTCGATGAATTTAATTTAATGATTGCTAGTATTAATACTATAGTTTGAAGGGTCTTTAGGTAAGAATAAAGTCCGTACAATATCCCAAACACAAAGTTAGGTATAAAACTTTCTTTTCGATAGAGTTTCAATATCACTTTTTATTAGGATCAATTTTAAACGATCATATCTATTTGAATATAAGGATTTACGAAACCCAAAACCTACCAAATTAAAGATCTCTGAGTCCACTTTTCAACGCAACAAACCATTTGTCAATTCGAATTCAGAGTAAAATGTTTTGACTGTTTTACTGAGCAGTGTCCAAGCTGAAATTGGTTTTCGCTGTAATGGAAACTCTGATGGTATTTAAATCATCTTCAGCCATATTTTAGGTCTAAAAACCCAAAATTTCATTCCCCAACCCTAGAGACATGATTTCCCAAGGCTTAATGTGAAATTTCTTTATTGAGATAAGTTTTTCCATTCTTTTCTTCGTCTTTTAATTCTTTAACATCTTAGAATCCTTAAAAAGATCTTTAATGGTTGAATTCTTTTAGGGAATACTCACAGATATTTTTAATTTGACCGAGAGCTGATTCTAAACTATAAATTAAAGATTTCTAACATGAATTTCATAAACTAGATTATGAATTTTGATGGTTAGGAACCTTGAATTCCATAAAGATGAGACCTTTAGCATAAAAACTCCATAATGGAGATGGGTTAAGCTTGAAAGAGCTAATTAATAGTTAATTAAATTAGGAATAATATAAACCTTGAATTAAGGGTAGAATTATTGGGTTTGAATACTCAAGATATTTGTTTGAAGAGTAATTATTTAATCACTCTTATAGTTGCTTGATTTTTCTATGATTGATTGTTCCAAGGCATGAAAGAAAGGAAAGAGCATCCTTGTTGCAGCTGTCTTCTTCCAAAAGTTTGGTGCCCAGGTAGTCTAGGTTTAATGAGTAGAAGATTGTGTTAATTTATATTTTCATAATTTAGAAATGATGGGAGAAATCATGTCTAGGCCTGTGGGCATGGAGTTAAGGTAGATAAAGACACTAAAACTTAACTTTAATCCCTAAAACTGTATTATTGATTAATTATGTGATATTTGTGATATTATGTTCTATGTGCTGCAATGAGATTGTTGTAAATAAAGGATGTGGTCATGATAGTTCTTAGTTGTTCTGATTATGAACCTAGTTGATTTATAATGATATTAAGTTGTATGTGCTGGACAATAATATGGTGAAGAGAACCATGCTACGATTAAGTGCTGATGAGCATAGTAATATCTAAAGGATAGATGACTTAAATTAGTGTGATGATTGTATTATATAGAAAAAGGTAGTGACATTTTAATAGTTAATGAGTAAGTAATACTCCAATAGTGACTTCCATGCTTAAGTGTTAAATTGTTATTTATTTTATGATATTCTTGTTTTGGTATTGATAAAAACACTTTATCAATTGGATGCCCCTGAGAGTCTAAATTGTTGATAAGGATGATTTATTAAAATGTGTATATGAGAGGCTTGTTTTATAATGATATCTCCTTGTATTAATGCTATGAATGGCTTGCTGATGTTTGGATTGTTGATGCGTGTATAAATGATTATTGAAATTTACTTTGTGGAATTGTCTCATGACTTTAAGTGTACTTGTATACTTGGTACATTGTGTTGTATGTTGTGAGAAAGTGTAAATTTGATATTGATATTACTTGTTTATGGTGGATTGGGTACCACTCCGATATGGATATACATATGTTGGATCGGATACCACGTCGATACAGATACGTATATGCTGTATCGGGTACTACGCCGTTATGGATATATATATATTAGATCATGTTCCACGCCGATATGAATATGTGTATGTTGGATCGGGTACTATGCTGGTACGGATATGTATATGATGGATCGGGTACCACCTCGATACGGATATGTATATGATGGATTGGGTACCATGCTAGTACGGATATGCATATGTTGGATCGGCTACCATGCCGGTACGGACATGTGAATATTGGATTAGGTACTACATTAGTACGGATATGTATCTGATGGATCAGTTACCATGCCAGTCTGGATATGTATATGGTGGATCGGGTACCACGCTGGTACGATACATGAACATAGATCGTTCCCTGTATGTCATGACTATTTAGGAAAAAATAAGTCTCGTAGCATGTGTAAAACGCCCTGAGTCTGTACCCCGGATACTACATGGTGCTCATAATCCTGAAAGACCACAAGCTAACCCATGACTGGTACCTGCTGCAATAACTGAATAATAATATAGTAAATTTGTAGAAAGTAGGCAAAAAATTGGCCATAAGGTTCAATACTGTAAATAATACTGGATGTGGTATCACAATACCAAAAAAAAAAATTGAACATCAATACTGAAAACTGAACAACTATTTGAAAATACTCTAGTCTAAAAAGTCTCTACACTGTCTGAACTATGGAGTTGATGGAAAAAGTCCCTAACTAACTCCGACTACTAAAAATGAACTTAAATGCTGAAATAAATAATCAAGTCCTCAAACTATGAGGACTCACCACTAACTTTGTATGTTGAGAATCTGAATTGCTAAGGGTGCTCGAGAGCCCGTGCATCTGAACCTATGATATAAGACATCATTGCACAAAAGAAAGGTATCTGTCAGTACATTAAATGTACTGGTATGCTCAGTGAGGTAGGCTAAAATGCTTGGGTTCATATGCATACAACAATACTAACTGAATATCATAAGTATGACAGAATGAAAGTACATGCATGAATACGAAAATTGTACTGAGATCATAATAACACTGAATATTAAATCTAAATACTGATTCACTGATATCTGAGTCTACTAATACTGAATTACTGGTAACTGAATGACTGTATCTGACAGTCTTGAGTCTGTGAAACTATACTGAATTCTATACTGAGCTGAGTGACTGTGTCTGACAGTCCTAAATATGCAAAACTGAACTGAGTTCCATAGTGAGATTGAATCTGAAACTGAGACTGTGGGAAGTAATCATCAAACGGGCATGCCCCTTCTCTAACTGATTTAGGGTGCAACCTATAACCTCAGTTGGAAGAGTGTCAATACCGTGCCACGAGTAAGGATAAGTATTGAGTCACCCTCATCTGGCAGGTACTCTGAATGAGAATGGTGGTACTCTCAACTGGCAGGTAGATCACCTTATCAACCCTTAACTGGTAGGTTGATGTCTCAACCTATACTAGCTACGTAGTTCTGGAATGCAAGGACTGCTTCTAAGGATTTTACCCTCTACTGGAAGGTGAGTCCCCATCCTTGGGTTCACTTGGTGTTGAATCCTACTCCTAACTGAATAGACACTGGACTGAGTTCTAAACTATACAAGGCTAGACTGAACTATTACTAATCGTACTGTATAACTGAACTAAACTAATTTTATTGAACTGAACTGGACTGATTCTGATCCTGTCAGGACTGAAGAGCATAGAGTCTGTTTGGGCGTTGCCCACTAATGGCACTGAAAGTGGCACCCTGCTAATTTGTGTGACTGGACTGAGCTGGGGAAGGGTTATACTGGCCCTTGAGAACCTGACTGAGGACAATTTATGACTCTGTAGCTTGGCTTTCCACACCCAAAACACATATCGCTTCCTGCTCTACAGATACCCTGGTGGTTTCTTCCACACTTCTAACAAAATGGATTGGTTTGGGCACTACTAACACTGCCCTAGGGTTTAAGGACTCATGCCCTATCTCAATTTAGGCTGAGCGAAGTTAAAACTACTTGTTCTCACTATCTTGCTCTTCCTTTCCTTCTTTTTATTCTTGGCCTCCTCTATTTGCTAAGCATGGACCATGAGCCAGGATATGTCCATCTCCTTAATAAGCATTGTGGTCCTACACTGCTTGACTACGCTGCTAGACATCCCTGACACAAACTTACTCATTCGGGGATCTGTTGTCTGCCGCCACATGAGGAGCATATCTAGCTAATTGAGTAAACATGAGAGAATGCTCTTTCACTTTCATATTGCCTTACTTTAGATTGATAAATTCCATAATCTTCGCTTCCCTCAACTCCAGTGGGAAGAACCTATCCAGAAAACCAGTGGCAAACTTTTCCCACTCTATGAACCCTGCATCTGCGGCCCTTTTTCTTTCCACTATTTAAACCATGAGTGTACCATATCCTGCAACTGATATGCATCCAACTCAGCACTCTCAACAGCAGTCACCCCCATAATATTAGTAACCTTCTATACCTAATCAAGAAATTCCTGAGGGTCCTCATCTGACTTAGACCGGGTAAATGTGGAGGGTTCATTTGGGTGAAGTCCCAAATCCTGGCAATGGTAGTATTGGCCACTGTGTTGGCCAAGACGATAGCTGGGCGTTCATTCTGGGCTGCCACAGAATGAGCTAGGGTGGTGAATGCTGCTCAGAACTCAGCGTTGGAGACGTGTTCATCTAGTGGATCTGGCTAGACGAACTGGGGTTCTGGCTGGTCTCATGTTCCTCTTCCCTTAGTCCTCTTTGGAGGTATATTTCTGTAAATGGAAGAGAAAGGATTAGACTAAGAGTTTAACTAGATCTCATTCTCACTCATATGACATAAATACTAAAAGAAGGGAAACTTTTCCTAAAACATATCATAGCCTCCTGTCCATAAGTGTGGCGTGCAACATACCCATGCACAAGACTCTACTAGATGTGGCTTTCAGACTTCCTAGGACTCTGTTGAATCTTTGGATTTGATACAAAGTTTGTAACACCCCAAGTCTGTACCCCAAACGCTACGCGATGCTCATATTCCCGAAGGACCACAAACTAACCCATGATTGGCACCTTCTGGAATAATTGAATAATAATACGATAAATATGCAGGAAGTAGGCAAAAAACTGGCCATAAGGTTCAATACTATAAATAATATTGTATATGGTATCACAATACCAAAAAAAAACTTAATATCAATACTAAAAATGAACAACTATTTGAAAATACTCTATTCTGAAAAGCCTCTAAACTATCTGAACTGTAGAGTTGATGGGATAAGTCCCCAACTAACTCCGACTATGGGAAATGAACTAAAATGTTGAAATAAATAATCATGTTGTCAAACTATAAGGAGTCACCACAAACTATGTATGTTGAGAATCTGAACTGCTAAGGGTACTCAAGAGCTTGTGCATCTGAACCTATGATATAAGACATCATAGCGTAAAAGAAAGGTATGCATCAGTACTTTGAATGTACTGGTATGCTCAGTGAGGTAGGCTGAAATGCATGGGTTCATATGCATGAACAATACTAACTGAATATAATGAGTATGACTGAATGAGAATGAATATGTAAACTATACTAAGATCGTAATAACACTAAATATTAAATCTGGATACTGATTAACTGGTATCTGAGTATAATAATACTAAATTACTGGTAACTAAATGACTGTATCTGATAGTTTTGATTTTATGGAACTATACTAAATTTTATACTGAGCTAAGTGATTGTGTCTGACAGTCCTGAATCTACAAAACTGAACTGAGTTCCACACTGAGACTAAATCTGAAACTGAGACTGTAAGAAGTAATCATCTAACTTACATACCCCTTCTTTAACTAATTTAGGGTCCAACCCGTAACCCTAGTTGGAAGGGTGTCAATACTATGCCATAGGTAAGGACAAGTGCTGAGTCAACCTCACCTGGCAGGTACTCTGAACGAGAATGGTGGTACCCTCAACTGGTAGGTAGATCACCTCATCAACCCTCAAATGGTAGGTTGATGTGTCAACCTATGCTGGCTACGTAGTTCTGGAATGCAAGGACTAACTCTAAGGATTTCACCCTCTACTGGCAGGTGAGTCCCCATCCGTGGGTTCACTCGGTGCTGAATCATACTTCCAACTGAATAGACAATGGACTAAGTTCTAAATTGTACTAGGCTAGATTAAACTGTTACTAATCGTACTATATAACTGAACTAAACTGATTTTGCTCAACTGAGCTGGACTGATTCCGAGTTTACTAAGTTTTTCTAAGTTTCATAACTGACTAAATTCTACTGATCGAGACATAACTGATTCTACTCTGTGACTGACCATGGCTTTAGACAGGCAGCTAAATTATTCAATATTAAATACCCCTAGGACTCGATAGCATAAAATTAAAAGACATGTCATAATCTTGAGACATGGTAACTAACTACTTAGTCATTATTCATTCATTTGGTCATTCAAGAAAACACTTGCATACATGCTGACATGATAGAATTTCACTATTAAACTCACATGGAAAATTTATCAAACATGTAGGGAATAATATATGCATGTAATACTAAAATAACATGTAGGCATCATGATTCAATTTCGATTACACAATTCCAAGAGCTTCAACATGAATTCACATATTAAAGCACACATATCAATTAACTCTACATGAATCTTGTAATGAATCTTGTAATAAATCATGAATACACTTTAATACAAATCATGGAAATCAAGAAATCACTCTACATAAACTTTAACAGAGTTTCTTGGACTCCAAGTATGGAAGGAACCCTTGGATGAACACTTCACTGTAACACCCCTAATCTGGAACCCATAATGCTACACGGTTCTCATGACCCCAAAGGACCACAATCAAACCTATGACTGATATCTGTACCTAAACACTACATAATATATTGTATAAATACAAAAATAAAGGTGAAAGGACATAAGGTCCAAACTGATAAAACATAACAACTGAAAGTACGGTATGTCAATACCAAAACAAATTGAAACAAAATTGTCTGAACATATTATAGTCTGAAAAGACTCTAAATCTAAACTATCTGAATAAGGAGTTGATGGGATATGTCCCCAACTAACTCCAACTACTAAAACAAACTAAGTAAAGAAGAAATAAAGTAATGATCATGTCTTCGAAGGATGAGGACTCACTGCTAACTCTGTCTACTGAAACTGGAATGTTACTAATGCTCTAAAGCTCATACTTATGAACTTATGGTACAGAATAAAACACCATAGCACAAATATATCAGTATGATTGAATGTACTGGTATGCATGTGAGGTAGGCTGAATGTAAAGGGTTCAACTGCATGAACAATGCTAACTGACTATATAACATGAATGTGAGAATACATGCATTAATAAGTGACTGTAACTAAATTCATGATAGTACTGACTATTGAGTCTGATTACTTATAACATAAGTGACTAATAACTGATATAACTGATATTGAGCAACTGTATCTGATAGTCTAGGTTTTGATGGAACTAGCTGAGTCCCATACTATATTGAGTTGACTGTATCTGACAGTCCTAAAATCTGAAGAACTATCTAAGTTCTTTTATTGAGAATGAGATTGTGGGAAGTAGTCATCTATCCGACATGCCCCAAATAATGCATTATAGCTGAGTTGGAGTTCAATCTATAACCCTAATTGGAAGGGTGCCAATATCGCGCCACTGGTAAAGACAAACTGTGTGTTACCCTCATCTGGCAGTGTCCCCAAAAGAGAATGGTGGGACCTTCATCTGACAGTGTTTATCCACCTCATCAACCCTCATTTATCAGTGTTGATTTCTTAACTTATGCTGGCTACATAATTCAGGAACGCAAGGATTATTTCTAAGGATCACACCCTCAACTATCTGTGTGTGTCCTCATCCTTACGTTCACTCGGTGCTAAATCCTACTCCTATATGAATAGACACTGAACATGATTAAATGAACTAGACTAAGTTCATTAAGTTTCTTTGACTGATGGAATACTACTGATATTACCGAATTACTGAGCTTTCTAAGATTACTGGGATTACTGAGTTTTCCTGAGTCATATGACTGACTGAATTCTACTGAACATGGCTTGACTGAGGATATCATGAAAACATGACATTGGCACTAGGCACATAGCAAAATTATTGGGTACAAGTATCGCTAGACTCGATACAATGAAACTGACAAGGCATGATATTCTTGAATACATAACCAACATCAACAATCCATAATACAATAAGTTAGGGATTTCATGAAGTACATGGTTATCATAATCCTGTATATGGTAGGAATACATATATTAAATGTCAAAATTTCATACTCTAACATCATGAGCATTCCAACAAACATCTACATTGCACATCAATAGCATGGGAGTCATTTGAACATAAGGGTAAAATATGAATCCATCTCATAAATCACAATTGAGCTATATTACATAATTTCTAGTCTCTTAGGCATTTTATCAAACACTTAGGTTGTATGACTTAAGGCATGGAATAATCATCAAATTAACATATCCTAACCAACTAAAATTCATGGTTTTCAACTCACATGCTAAAATATTTTTATAAAAGCACATAAAATTTTAACTTGGGAATCATACAACAACAACCACATGAACATAATCAACCCATAGCATGAATATCATAATCCATAGTTTAAAACTTTATTCTTAGGCTTCATGGATGAAAGGAATTCATGAATGAACACTATGCATACCTTAGTATGTGATTCCACGAAGATTTATGATGAAATTTTCTAGAATTTGAATCCCCAATTGAGAACCCTCACTTGTTCTTAAGAGAATTTTGAGAAAACTGACTATATTTTGTTGAATTAGGGATAAATCTCATGTTATAGGCTTATATAGGGGTGGGAAATACCCATTCTATCCTTAAAATAACTCAAAATGGGGTGTTTACATCACTTGGGCCATAATATATGCGGCGCATAACTTATCGCGTAAGATAGGTTATGCGTCGCACAACTTATGGAATAATTTAGGTTGTCCATCGCACAACTTATGGCATAAGTTAGGTTGTGCGTAGTACAACTTATGGCATAACCATTCCAGTAGCCTTAGGCAATTTGTTAGGCAACGCACACCACATTACAAAGCCATAACTTCTTGCTCGAGTGTCGTATTTTGGTAAAATTGATATCGTTGGAAAGATAATTCGATTATATATAATTTGGTGGGTCTAAATCTGCAAAATACCATATATACATTAATTTATGTTCTTTCAAAGATGACTCTTGCAAAATCCAACACTAAAACTTGATGAATTCAAATCTCTTATCTTGCTTTACTCTAAGTGACTCTTATGAACACGCTTAGAACATCATAAGCTCTCTTCACACTAGGATACTCATTTTAAGTCATGTACTCAAATATGAATCATAGGATAGGAGGTTTCATACGTAGGAATAATGGTTTATTTTCTAGCTTAAAAATATATGGGGTATTATATTCATATACCTTAGTTGGTGAATTCTGTAAAATTAATGGTGGAATCTTGAGCCTTGAGTTTGAATTTAATTAACCTAGGGTTTTTGTTCTCTATAAATTTGTGAAAGAATGAATATAACTTGGTAAAAGAGGGCTAAATTTTGTGTTATGGGGGCTGAAGGGCATGGGAAAAAGACTTTATTAACCCTGACATGTGGATTTTTTTAATAACGGTAAATTGAACCATCGATATGCGGGCCGATATACCACATCATTGGCATTAACATGATAGCCAACGCGCCGCGTCGAGTCTACGTTGGTTCATTAGAATTAGATGCTGGAGGTAGGGAAAACATTTATCAATGTAATAGTCAATATGATGCATCAAGATCATGTTGATTAATTGGTTTAGGATTCCTAAGGTGCTTCAAACGAAGTTCAAAAAATCTCAAACTTGTCTGGGAACACCTATTGACATTCCTGATCATAAATTAACTCAAATATCAATATTTAATGGACTTAAATGTCATGAAATAAGATTATCAACTTTCTAAGGCTAACATAACACTAAGTCAGAATACTTAGCTTGAATTTTCTAAGACTGGACCCCTTAACAAGATTAAAGGACTGAATTAAGCTAGGAATTTTGTGGGGTCTTACAATGTGTGCACATATTTATGTTGAGTCTGCGGATGTTTACAGTATGGTTAATACTCTTGATGGTTATGTAGCTTATTTGTATGCACTGTTTGATCTGTTGTTGCTATATTATTGATTCATTGGGTATTTGATTGTGTGATACGTATTTGAAGAAGTGAAACTTTGTACTTACTTATATATGGGTTGACTTGCTTAATTAATATGTGTTTTAATCGTAGCTTACCAGAATAGCTAGTTATCATTCTTTAATATTATATGAGAGCATTTGGTTGTTAGCCTAAGAGTTTAGTATGGGTTGTCTATGATTACAGATTTGTTCCTGTGAATATGAGTAATTAAAAAGATAAGGTGAATAAAGAGGAATAGTGATGTAATAGCATTGGATTGTGGTTGATTATGTGTATCAATGAGGCTAGAGTATATTAGTAGTGAATATAATACTGATGGAGTTGGAAGAGTAATTAAATGATGTAACTTATATAGGTAAACTAATAATGTTAATACAGCGTTGGTTGAATTATATTCCATTAACAATGTGATGATTTATTTTCCTTAATTCTATTATGATAATATGAACTAACATGGTCGGCCGATGATGTCTACTAGTACGTGTGTTTGTACTGAACCTACTCTTCTACATTCCTTATTGGGGTGTAAACTAAATGCAGGTTAGTTTGCTGTTATTAGATGGATGACGATATTCAGCACTAACTTCTGCACTTTCTTCCTGACATATGTTAGAGTCTTTGTATTATCTATTTCATTGCCAGTCTATGTTGTAATAGGTAGCTCTTGTATATGTATGGCTAAGTCTTAGGATAGTGAAGGGCATTTGTATGAAGTTTTTGAAAAAGTTTATTTATTAGTATTTAGTTTGCTTTATTATAGTTAATCCAGTATTTCCTAAAAAATAGAAGTCTTTTGCATATTTTTAGTTGGGTAATAAGGGTTCTCCTAGCTACTTAAAATAGTGTAGGTTCCCTCACGGTCCGTTAATCTAGGTTGTGATAGTTGGTATAAAAGCATTACGTTCACTAGTCCCCCAAATACAAGAGCAATGTCAAGTAGAGTTTTGTAGATTGGTGTGTAGAGCACCACATCCAATCTTCAAAAGGCATGAGGCATGTAGAAGTCATTTCCATTTCTTTCTCTCCATCATGCCATCCTAATATTTGTACTATTAGATTGAATTCAATTGGTATCTAGACAATTCTAATTGGTATCTTAACAAAGCTCAATTGGAATGTAGTTGATTCTAATTTGTATCTTAGTAATTTTGAAAAAAAATCTAGGAGATTTCAATTGGTATATGTTAATAAGGTTTAAAAGTTATTGTTAATAGGTAAGGACTTGTGAAAGTTGTGAACTTATTGATTGCATGTGTTTGATATTTGGCTAAACTTGTGTTACTAGATTTTTGTCATTGTTTTGAATTGTTTTTGTTTGAATTTAAGTGATGAAAATTGACTAAGTTATTTTTGTTGATAATTATGATGTGATTATTTAATTTCTTGTTATTGTGAAACTAACAATTCTATGATGCTTACTTATTTATTGTACTATTATACTGAAGAAAATGATAATATGAGAATTGGAAGGATGATTTGAGAACATGATGTCAAGAAAAGATGGTGAAAAAGTGACATGAATAAAATACTAAGGTGATATGTGTTTTCTGTAATGAGAGGTTCTTGTTAATGATGTTGTGGATGGATCCTTGTGTGGTTCAATTATTTGATATTATGTGGGGATCCTTGTGTGGTTCGATCATTGAGACTATATTTAGAATTTTTGTGCATTTCTATTATTGAAATTTAATAGGTTCCTTGTGAGTACTTGCTAAGTGACATTATTTTTAAGGGCCTTATGTGAACAGATGCTTAAGGCTTGGCAAAATAGTGAGTTTTAAATAAAAGTGACAAAAATTAGTAGATATCGTTGATACCTAAAGTATTTGATCGATTCGATAACTTGTCTGGAATGTGATATTGGTGATGAGACTGTTAATAACCTGTAATCCATTTTTTTTGCCTTGTTTATGTATTAGTGGTGTAGGAACCACTATTGAGGTATTTACGAGTTAAGTAAAGACCATAATATAAATATTATTAGGTAGAAATAAGAATAGCTCAGTATATCTTTAATATGTGTTAGTGATATAATAGTGTTCTAGCTTGACCATGAAGTGTTGGTCGTTGAAAAATATTGAGTTAGTGATTGTCTGGACATAAGTTATAGCTGTTGATTTATGCATTAGGAAAAATCTTGAGAAGATAAATTATTATTAACTTGAACTTGTGTTGAATTATGCATTTACATGTTCCACAGAGTTAGCGAATATATGAAACTTTTAGAGGATAGTAATTTCCATGATGATGGCAATGTAAAATCATTTGGCTTAGTTACACTCATAAAATAATTAAGAATGATCCTGAATAGGAGAATAAGTGAATTATTAAATGGCATGATTGATCTTTTCTTGGGTGATTCTTTGTGGATATACTTGTTGAGTAGTTAAGATATAACGATTAAATGGATATTAACAATGTTGTGGAGGAGAATTTGTTGTAGGCTCTAATTATGTGAAATCTCTAAGACTAATAGTTGTAAGTTAATGTAATAAGTAAGAGGTTGTTGTCACCTATATATAGTAGTAAACACTAAGCTTGAAACTATGAGTGATCTTTAGGTAGAAGGGAAAGTGGTTGTAAGATGTTGAAGCTAGCTTTATAAAATAAATTTAGTAGTCTTTATTGAGTGCACGCAAGTATCTAAGTTATGTGACTTGTATATGATGTGGTGACTTGCACATTATCAAGATGTAGATTCTCCATGGGGTAGTCTTGGCTAGAAACTGAGTTAGGTGTCTCAGGGAGGGCTTGTGTGTTGGATGAATTAGATGTGACTTATCTAGTGTTGAAAATTTAAGTAGTAGATTCATGTAGCATATCGTAGCACTTTTCAAAATTGAATATGGGGCTCTAGAGCTTCGGTAAAAAAAAGGAATTTTTAAATCTTTATCTTCATTAAGGTGAATCTTTTAACATTCTTTATCCTGCTTTCGTAAAACTCAAGTTTCAAACTTAGGCCGTTGAAAGGAGAATAATTGATTCATGTATAAATATATGGCTTTAGATCTTCGTATTTTTAAAAGTTTTGATAGAATGATTGAGTATAGAATGTTGGTTGGTTGATAAGGATATCGAGTAAGTGAACAGGGTACAGTATAAGCACCTTTGTAAGTAATGTCTCACTAACTCCAACCTCGTGCTTTTCTCCACCGAATGTTCATGATGGTAAATTGGTATCTGATTGTAACGACCCATTTCGTTGTTACTAAATTATTCATAATAAATTCATGAAAATTCTTAATTTTCATTTCACGATATAAACTTGTGTCCAAAATAGCCAATATTTTATTTATAAGGTCACCTCAAACTTTTCGATGAAGATTTTAGCCTTTGGATGTGTCTAGATAGACTCATGATCAATGAATTTAATTAATTATGAGTGCTAATATTAATACTTTAGTTTTAAAGGTCTTTAGGTATGAATTATGTGCGTACAATATCCATAAAACAAAGTTAGCTATAAAATTTTCTTTTTGATAGAATTTCGATATAGGTTTTTATTAGGATCAATTTCAAATGATCATATCTCTTAAAATGTAAGGAGCTACAAAACCCAACACCTACCAAATTAAAGATATCTGAGTCTTTTTTCCTAAGCAACAAACCGTTTATCAATTCAAATTCGGAATAAAATGGTTTGACTGTTTTACTGAGCAGTGTCCAGGCTGAAATGGGTTTTCGCTGTAATGGAAATTCTGATGCTATTTAAATTAGCTTCAGTCGTCTTTTAGGTTTAAAAACTCTAAATTTCATTCCCCAACCCTAGAGAGATGATTTCCCAAGGCTTAATGTGAAATTCCTTCATAGAGGTAAGTTTTTCCATTCTTTTCTTTGTCTTTAATTCTTTAACATCTTAGAATCCTTACAAAGATCTTTAATAGTGGAATTCTTCTAGGGAATACTCATGGGTGTTTTTAATATGACCTAGAGCTGATTCTAAACTATAAATTAAAGATCCCTAATATAAATTTCATAAACTAGATTATGAATTTTGATGGTTAGAAACCTTGAATTCCATAAAGATGAGACCGTTAGCCTAAAAACTTTATTAATGGAAATGGGTTAAGCTTGAAAGAGATAATTAATGGTTAATTAAATTGGGAATGACATAGACCTTGAACTAAGGGTAGAATTAGTGGGTTTGAATCCCCAAGACATTTGTTTAAAGAGTAATTATGTAATTATTCTTATAATTGCTTAATTTTTAGATGATTGATTATTCCAAGGAATAAAAGAAAGGAAAGAGTATCCTTGTTGCAGCTGTCTTCTTCCCAAAGCTTGACACCCAGTTAGGCTAGGTTTAATGAGTAGAAGATTATGTTATTTTATATTTTCATAATTTAGAATTGATGGGAGAAAGCATGTCTAGGCCTATGGGCATGGAGTTAAGGTGGATAAAACACAAGAACTTAACTTTAATCCCGAAAACTATATTACTGATTAATTATGTAATATTTGTGATATTATGTGTTATATGTTGCAATGAGATTATTGTAAATGAAGGATGTGGTCATGATAGTTCTTAGTTATTCTGGTGATGAACCTAGTTGAGTTATAATGATATTAACTTGTTTGTGTTGGACAATAATATGGTGAAGAGAACCATGCTAGGATTAAGTACAGATGAGCATAGTAATATCTAAAGAATAGATGACTTGAATTAGTGTGATGATCGTAGTATATGGAAAAATGTAGTGGTATTTTAATAATTAATGAGTAAGCAATACTCCAATAGTGACCTGCATGCTTAAGTGTTAAATTGTGATTTATTTTATGATATTTTTATTTTTGAATAAATAAAAGCACTTTATCTATTGGATTCCCATGAGAGGCTAAATTGGTGATAATGATGATTTATTTAAATGTGCCTATGAGAGGCTTGTATTATAATGATAACTCCTTGTATTAATGCCATGAATGGCTTATTAATTTTTGTTTTGTTGATGCATGTATAAATGATTATTGAAATTTACTTGATGGAATTGTCTCATGACTTTAAGTGTACTTGTATACTTGGTACATTGTTTTGAATGTTGTGAGTAAGTGTAAATTTGATATTGATATTCCTTGTTTATGATGGATCGGATACTGCGCCGCTATAAATATGTATATGTTGGATCGGGTATTACACCAGTACAGTTATGTATATATTGGATCGGGTACCACGCTGGTATGGATATGTATATGTTGGATCAGGTTCCACCCCAGTACATATATGTATATGATGGATCGGGTACCACGCCGGTATAAATATGTATATGGTGGATCGGGTACCACACCGGTACGGTACATGAATATAGATTGTTCCTTGCAGGTCATGACTATTTGGGCAAAAATAAGTCCTATAGCATATTTGTACATATTTGTGTTGAGTCTGTGGATGTTTACAGTATGGTTGATACTCTTGATTGTTATGTGGCTTGTTTGTGAGCACTGTTTGATCTGTTATTGCGATATTGTTAATTCATTGGGTATTTTATTGTGTGATATGTATTTGGGATCACTTCTGGTTCCAAGCACCATGTTGCATCCAAGGTGTACTCTTGGGGCATTTCAAACTTGGTATTAGAGCACAGAGTTCAAGTGTCCTAGGGTGTTTATGAAGCCGTCCTATAGATTCTTACAAAATGGTACGAAGATGTCTGTACTTTTCTTCGAGAGGCTGAAAGGCATTTAGAAAATATTTATCTTCTTTCATTTCTCAGATCATGCTATAGAAAGGTTATTTAAGGGTCTTATATAGATTCTTATCATGCTCCATTCTCATTCATGCTAAGCCTGCCTTGGTTATAAGGTAACAGATTAGCCAAGATCAAATTTCTACAGACAGAGTTTTCTCAGGTAGTCCTCACAGATAATTTTTGGATTGCATGTTGGCTCAGAAAGTATCCCATTAGTTCCCTTATGTTCTGAACTTTGAAAATATCCAGTATTGCAGTCAGACAGACAAGTTCCTATGATTTTCCATCTTTCCTAAACATGAGGTAATTCATTCATGACTATGAAAGTCATAAAATTTTGTTTAGTTCATTCATCATGCATCATCTTCAGATCCCAAATATTCAGTCACAATTCAGTCCATAAGTTTCCCGTGCATCATCTCAGACTTTTCTTAGTATTTCAGCCAAGTCAGTATCATTCGGGGGATGAAGTATCCCAAAGGGGAGATGTATTGTAATACCCCGAGTATTCATGTTCTAAACCTCTCATTTTTCTTCAAGAAATAGGATCCATCTTAAAGTAATGGTTACTCATCAGTTGACACTCTCGTTTCTATCTCAGCCTTATAATCATTCTCATATCATTGCATGTATTCACAAAATCAATTCAGTTCATGTATCATTCTCAAAATTAGCTATGCAATTATGTTCTAAGTCATACATGTTCAGAATATGATATCAATTACCTTCATACAGTACTCTTAGTCTAATCAGTCTCATTCGAGAACGAATGTTCCCAATGGGGAGGTAATGTAACACCCCATATTTTTAGGCTAGTCTTTGAACCATCGTTCCTACATGTATAAGTTATAATCCAAATTATTCTCATGTGAATATAAGTTTCATAATATGTATCCTCGTGTTTGATGTGCTTTTAAAGTGAAAAATGTTCATAAGAATCACATAGAACAAAGTTGAGCTTAGAGCCTTTGATTCGTCCAAAGTTTTGTATTTGATTCTATAAGGGTCTACTTTGAACATCTATAACTTTCTATATACGTGGACTTTTGCATCTTAAGACCCACTAAAATTATAGATGATTGAATTAGCTTTCCAATGATACTAATTTCTCCTTAATCTGATACCCGAGCAAAAAGTTATGGCATTTTTGTGAGAGGAAATAAGCCGATGTGATTAGGATGTGACGCATCAGTCATCGACGCGATTAGAGATGCGAAACAATGGAAACCACATTACGGAACTGTTTCACATGCTATTTCAGTTCCTAAAAGGTCTAGGGGCACATTGGTCACTTCTCCTAACCCAAATCCGCCCATAACACTTAATTTCATCCTCCAAAAGCATTGGATACATGATTTCTTATCTTTTTCTCTCCAAGAAAACCCTAGCCCACTCAAGAACACCAAAAACTTCATCAAAGTTTCCTCAATACAATCAAGAAATTAAGGTTCCTAATCGAAGAAGTTCAAGAAAAAGCTTTCAATAATATTCTCAAGGTTTCCAAGTCAAGCTTTCAATTTCAAAGTCAAGCTTTCAACTTCAAATTCATGATTTCTTCTAAAATTCATGTAATTAAGGTATGTGGGATTTCATCCATGGGTCCTCTTTCACCTATGGAGCCCAAAACCCTTTTAGTTCAATTAAAGAATGGATTTTTCAATCATTATGTTATTTTAAATGTTCAAGAAAGATTGAATTGTATGATTTCATGGTGATTTTAATTAATTTCAGCCCATGTGTGATTCCATGAAAGATTTTGAATTCCCCATGCCATGAATTTGAATTTTTCGTGCTTTATTCCAGTGAATTCCATGATAGATCCTAAATTCATGATTTTTTGCAACATTTCCATGTTTTAAATTCATGCTTCCCACATGTTTGATGAAATTCACATATCATGTTAAGTCAATTTCAAGATGAATCCCCAAGTTATGAATTTTGCCATGTAATTCTATTTTTCCCTCATGTTTAAGACATTCTTATGTTTAAGCTATAATCCTTACATGTTTTGATGAAACATCCATGTCCTATTTTAAGCTAATTTTATGTAAATTCCCCAATTCATGTTCTTAGCCATGTAATCATGCTATGCTCACATGTTTTAACTATTTCTATGCTTTAATTCATGACCCTCAAGTGTTTGATAAAATGCCTAAGTAATGATTTTGGAGTAATGCTTACTTATTATGGTTCCAAATTCTCTCATGTGTTCTTGTTGTTATTGCTATCGAGTTATGGGGGTTATGAATACCCGAAAACTTAGTTGTTTACATAGTTTTTCATAATATTCAGAATGTTTTAGATAAACCATGAGTCTTGCCATTTAGTTAGTATCATGTTCAGTTAAACTTAGTCCAGTTTTAGTTCTAGTATCAATTTACACTTTAATAATTACCTCCAAATTCGTATTTATTGTTATTTCATAATACCATAATCTGAGCTTATCAATTATTAGTTAGCAATGCATGCACCAGATAGTAATCTGTGTCAGTTTAGTTGGGAGTAGGATTTAGCACGGAGCGAATGCAAGGATAGCGGCTTCCCTGTCAGTTAGGCAGAGTCATTAGTAGCAGTCCTTGTATTCCAAAACTACATAGCTAGCATAGGATATGAGGAGTCACCCATTAGTTTAGGCTTGACTACCTCTCACGGGTCACTCATCAATTTAGGCTTGACACCCTGGTCCTTCAGGACATCAGTATAGTGGATCCATACAGCCATTGTTAGTACCCGTGGCACGGTATTAACACCCTTCCAACTGGGTTACAGGTTGGACCCAGATTAGCTCAGATTGGGGCATGTTGGTTAGATGATACCTCCCACACTATCAGTTACAATCTCAGTTCAGTGTTCAGTTCAAAGTTCAGTTTCAGGTTTACTTGACCATAGCATACAGTTATCAGTTATTCAGTTATGAGTATTTTAGTATTTTAGTTTACAGACTATTTCAGAATCATGTTATACGTTTGGTCTTGCATTATTAGATAATACAGTTTATATGTATTCATGTTTGGTCATCTCATGTTGTTTAGATAGTCCTTGTCTCATATGCATAGTACTCTACAGTTTCAATCCAGTTATTCTGACTAAGTACAGTCCAGTCTTACATGACCAATATTCAGCTATCAGTCATTCAGTTAATTAGATAAGCTTAGTATATGCCACGTTTGGTTTTGTAAGTTAAGGTATTTATGCTTAGTATAATTGTACATACAGATCCTCGAGTTATATCAGTCTTCATCATGCAATTAAAGACTCACTATTCATACAGTATCTATATTTTACCATATCCCAGCTTCAATTCTACTTATATCATTAAAGTAAAGTTTTATAGAAACTAAGTGTAGAGATTTACCATTTTATCAGAGTATGTTTGTCACTCATTCTTTAAGATATTTTAGTTTTCAGTTTATTCCAGCCTATTAGTAAGTCTACTTACATTTAGCATATATGTTTTAAGATTACGTATAAAATTATTTTTACTTATTACATTCACCCCTGTATACTCAGTACATTCCAGAAATACTGATCCGCATATACGTCTGTATGGATACATTGTTCATTAATGTAGGTACCATTTATAACGCGTATATCATGATCAGACAGTTGCAGTTTCCAACCAGTAGGAGATGAGTTCTCTTATTTTGGGTAACTCCAGACACTCTTAGTTTATGTACAGTTTATTTATTTTTATATGTATTGATTTGTGGTAGTTGGAGGCATGTCCCAGCTATCTATAGTCAGTATAGGAGAGGCTTCATAGATGTCAGTCAGAGTTAGTCATGTAAATTTTAGTTTCTTTCTTCAGCTTTATCAGATTGTAAATTTTATCAGTAATTTATTTATTCAGATTATCCCATAATAATGTTTCCGCATAGCAGAACTTGTTATTTGTTTTATTATAATTCAATTCCTTAATAATATGCTAGTTCATGGGTTAGCTTGGGATCACTTGTGGTTCCAAGCACCGTATGGCGTCCAGGGTGTACTCTTGGGGCATTACAAACTTAGTACCAGATCACAGAGTTCAAATGTCCTAGGGTGTCTATGAAGCCGTATTTAGTAGATTCTTTTGGAATGGTACGGAGACGTCTGTTCTTTTCTTCAAGTAGGTAAAAGGCATTTAGGAAATATTTCCCTTCTTTCATGTCTCAGATCGTGCAATAGAAAGGTTCTTTAAGGAACTTATATAGATTCTCATTATGCTCCATTCTTATTCGTGCTAACTTTACCTTGGTTTCAAGGTAACAGATTAGCCAAGATCAAATTCCTGCAGACAGAGTTTTCTCAGACAGTCCCCACAGATAATTTTGGGATTGCATGTTGGCTCAGAAAGTATCCCATCGGCTCCCTTATGTTCTAAACTTTGAAAATTTTTATTCTTATTCATGAAAATCCTATATTAAGCCGAAGTCAAATGTTCTTTTATATCCCTTCTTAGAATTATATGATAGCATATGATCCAGAGTTAGAATCATAAACCCAGAAGTTTAGCAGTAGTGAAGATGGGATAGTGTTATCCAGATTGAGTATGTTATGTATTCATGGGCCTAGTTGTATGAAAGGTAAATCAGTAGGCTTGAAATAGTGTATGCAAGAATTTATGTATGTTGATTTGAATTTATATGTTGTTGACATTAGGTATATTGGTATAATGATACTCTTGAAGATTCTAAGTTAGTAAGTGTTTAAGCTATTGTATAATGACTATTGGGGCTATAGAAAGCTAAAAGTTGAATTCCAAAAGAAAGTACTAGTAGTGGGTTTATACTTTCAGGTGCAGTTTTTCAGAGTGAGTATTTATGTGTATCGTTATACCTTGGGCTCTAGAGTAAAGTGGTTACAATTCAGTTAAAGTTTTTTAAGTGGTTCAATGACTTAAGAATATAGCTTTAGTCTAAGGGGGAGAAGATAGAACAAGTAACCAAGTCAGGCTCTCAGATTTTAGTAGTGATGCCAGTATGTGTAGAAAATCAGTAAGGGGGGATGATTCCCAAACCATTCTTATTTCCTAGTTGTATTTTAGTCATCACGATATCTACTCATCCCTTACATGTCATCTCCATCATCACAGCTCATATTCATGTTATTTATAGAAAAATCATGTATGCTTCTAGTTCCTAGTATAAGGAGTTCCAGTTCACTCAGCAGTATGTATCATATTCCATAAAATCATGAACTACAAACTCAGATCATGCAGCTCATGAATCATGTACTTATGTTTTACATATGTTCAGTTCCGATACTCATTCTCACTCCTAATGATTAGTGAAATTCAGATTATGTCATGTATGTCCTCATTTTAGCTCTCTTCGATGAATTCTTGATTTTGATTCTTTATTCCTTAGGCCTCGGTTAAGTGTTAAAGTTATGCTTTCATGTTTCAGGTCCTCATGTTCTAAGTTTTAGTGACCTCTCCTTATGTCATGATTAGTTGAAATAATGTGTATTTTCTTAGAATAGTGCATAAAAATTTTAAGGATAGAGGTTAAGAGAAAATGAGAAAGATACTTTTGTGGTTGTTTGCCTACAAGTTCATGTGTGGTTATGAAGATAGGCTTGAATGTCGTGTTGGTGTACAGGTGCAATGTATAGTTGAGTATAAGTTTTTAGTATAATTCAGTTTGTATAGCCAACAATTCAATCTAGCAGTCAGACAGACAAGTTTCTATGGTTTTTCATCTTTCCTATTCATAAGGTAATTCATTCATGACCGTGCAAGTCATAAAATTTAGTTCAGTTCATTTATCATGCATCAGCTTCAGATCCTAAATATTCATTCATGATTCAGTCCATAAGTTTCCCGTGCCTCATCTAGGCCTTTCCTTTAGTATTTTAACCAAGTCAGTATCATTCAGGGTACGAAGTATCCCAAGGGGGAGATGTATCATAATACCCCAAGTATTCATGTCCTAAAGCTCTCATTTTTCTTCACGAAATAGGATCCAGGTTGAAATAATGGTTACTCATTAGTTGACTCTCTCGTTTATATCTCATCCTTATAATCATTCTTATGTCATTGCATGTATTCGCGAAATCAGTTCAGTTCATGTATTATGCTCAGAATTAGTTATGAGATCATGTTACAAGTCATGTATATTTAGAATATGATCTCAGATACCTTCGTATAGTACTCTCAGTCTAACTAGTCTCATTTGAGGATGAATGTTCCCAAGGGGGAGATCCCCCGTATTTTTCGGCTAGTCTTTGAACCATTGTTCCTACGTGTATAAGTTATAATCCAAGTTATTCCAATGTGAATATAAGTTTCATAATCTTTATTCTCGTGTTTGATGTGCTTTTGATGTGAAAAATGTTCATAAGAATCACTTAGAACAAAGTTGAGCTTAGAGCCTTTGATTCGTCCAAAGTTTGGTATTCCATTCTACAAGAGTCTACTTTGAATATGTATAACTTTTTATATATGTGGAAATTTCATATCAAGACTCACTAAATTGTAGATAATTGAATTAGCTTTCCAACGATTCCAATTTTGCCTTAATTCGATATCGAGCAAAAAGTTATGGCATTTTTTGGGAGAGGTAGTAAGCTAATGTGATTGGGACACAACGCGTCGGCCATCAATGTGATTAGAGACACGACGCAATAGCAATCGCATTACGGAACTTTTCCACATGCTATTTCAGTTTCTAGAGGCTCTAGGGGCACTTTGGTCTCTTCCCCTCACCCAAATCCACCTATAACACTTAATTTGAGCCCCCAAAAGCATTGGGTACATGATTTCTCATCATTTTCTCTCCAAGAAAATCCTAGCATCCTCAAGAACATCAAAGTTTCTTCAATACAATCAAGAAATTAAGGTTCCAAATCTAGAAGTTCAAGAAAAATCTTTCAATAATATTCCCAAGGATTCCATGTCAAGCTGTCAATTTCAAAGTCAAGGTTTTTATATTAAATTCATGATTTCTTTACGAATCCATCTAATTAATGTATGTGGGAGTTCATCCATGGGTCCTCTTTCACCCATGGAGCCCAAAACTCTTTTATTTCAATTAAAGAATAAATTTTTCAATCATTATATTATTTTCAATGTTCAAGAAAGATTGAATTTTATGTTTTCAAGATGATTTTAATTAATTTTAGCCCATGTGTGATTTCATGCAAGATTTTGACCATGCCATGAATTTGAATTACCCATGCTTTATTCAAGTGAATTCTATGGTAGATCTTATATTCATCATTTGTAGCAACATTCTCGTGTTTTAAATTCATGATTCCCACATGTTTGATGAAATTCACATATCATGTTAAGTCAATTTCAAGATGAATCCCCAAGTTATGAATTTTTCCATGTAATTCTATTTTCCCTCATGTTTAAGACATTCTTATGTATAAGCTACGATCTTTACATGTTTTGATGAAGCACCCATGTTCTATTTCAAGCTAATTTTATGTAAATTCCCCAATTTATGTTCTTAGTCATGTAATCATACTATGCTCACATATTTTAACTATTCCCGTGCTTTAATTCTAACCCTCAAGTGTTTGATGAAATGCCTAAGTAATGATTTTGAAGTAATGCTTACTTATTATGGTTTCAAATTCTCTTGTGTTCTTGTTGTTATTGCTATCGAATCCTGGGGGTTATGAATACCCAAAAACTTAGTTGTTTACATAGTTTTTTAGAATATTCAGAATGGTTTCAGATACACCATGAGTCTTGTCATTTAGTTATTATCATGCTCAGCTAAACTCAGTCCAGTTTTAGTTCCAGTATCAATTTACACATTAATAATTACCTCAGAATCCGTATGCACTGTTATTTCAGAATACCATGACCTGAGCTTATAATTTATTAGTTATCAATGCATGCACCAGATAGTAATTCGTGTTAGTTCAATTGAGAGTAGGATTTAGCGCCGATCGAATACAGGGACGGCAGCTTCCCCGTCAGTTGGGCATAGTTGTTAGTAGCAGTCCCTGTATTCTAGAACTACGTAGCCAGCATAGAATACAAGGAGTCACCCTTCAGTTTAGTATTGACTACCTCTCAGGGGTCACCCATCAATTTTGGCTTGACACCCTGGTCCTTCAGGACATCTATATAGCGGATCCTCACAGCCAATGTTATTACTCGTGGTTGGTACTGACACCCTTCCAACTGGGTTATAGGTTGGACCCCAATTAGCTTAGAATGGGGCATGTAGGTTAGATGATACCTCCCACAGTCTCAGGTACATTCAAAATTCAGTATTCAGTTCAGAGCTCAGTTTCAGGTTTGGTTGACCATAGCATACAGTTATCAGTTATTAAGTTATCAGTATTTTACTATTTAAGTTTATAGACTATTTCAGAATCATGTTATATGATTGGTCTTACATTCTGAGATAATAAAATTTACATGCATTCATGTTTAGTTATCTAATGTTATTCAGTTAGTCCTTGTCTCATATGCATAGTACTCTACAATTTTTGTCCAGTTATTCGGACTAAGTACAGTCCAGTCTTACATGACTAGTATTCACCTATCAGTCATTCAGTTAATCAGATAATCTTAGTATATGTTAATTTTGGTTATGTATGTTTAGGTATTTGTTCCTAGTATAATTATATTCTCATATCCTCGAGTTATGTCAGTCTCCATCAAGTAGTTAAAGACTCAGTATTCATACAGTATCAATGTTTACCGTATCCCAGCTTCAGTTCTACTTATATCATTAAAGTAAAGTTTTAAAAAAACTAAGCATAGAGATTTACCATCTTATCAGAGTATGTTTGTCACTTATACTTTAAGATATTTTAGTTATCAATTTATTCCAGTCTATTGGTGAGTCTACTTACACTTAGTATGCCTGTTTTAAGATTACGTATGAAATCGATTTTACTTATTGCATTTACCCCTGCATACTTAGTACATTTCAGAAGTATTGATCCATATATACACCTGTGTGGCTACATTATTTCATCATGTAGGTATCATTTATAGCCCGTACATCATGATCAGATAGTTGTAGTTTTTAGCTAACAGGTGATGAGTTCTCTTATTTCATGAACTCCAGATAGTTTTACTTCATGTACAGTTCATTTATTTTCATATGTATTCATTAGTTCTTATTGGAGGAATGTCCTAGCTATCTATAGTCAGTATAGTAGAGGCTTCATAGATGTCAGTCAGAGTCAGTCTTCTAAATTTCAATTTCTTCCTTCAGCTTTATCAGGTTATAAATTTTATCAGTAATGTATTAATTCAGATTATGCCATGATTATGTTTCCGCATAGCAAAACTTGTTATTTATTTTATTATAGTTTAGTTTCTTAACAGTATGTCACTTCATGGGTTAGCTTGGGATCATTTTTTGTTCCAAGCACTGTGTGGCGTTCAGGGTGAACTCCCGGGGCGTTACACCTAGTCATCCCCTAAGTTCATTAATTTTATTCCTTTCTCTTCAAGAAAACCAAGAAATCAAGTTGCCAATCCAAGTACTCCAAGTAAAGCATCAAGATTGTGTTTCTTTCAAGCTTAAAGATTTAAGGTATGTGTGATGTTCATCCATGGGCCCTTTTCACCCATGGAGTCCAAGAATCCCTTTTTATGTTTTAAACTATGAATTTTTACATGCTTATGATGAATTATCTCCATGAAGCTCTTATGAATTTTGATTTATGTATTTTGTTTACAAGTGTTTTGATGGAATGAGCCTTTACACATTTAAATGGTATTATGTATTGTCATGTAAAATCCCTAACTCATGGTTTTGTATTATAATTATTTTATTATCACATGATTTACCCTTTCCCATGCTTAAATTCATGATTCTTATGTGTTTGATGAAATGCCTAAGTGTTGGGTTATTGAACTATGATCTCCTACTATGGTTTTACAGCTTTTATATGGCATTATTGTTAATTTCATTTAGTGTTGTCGGGTTATGAACACCTGACACCTATGTCATTTATCTAAATTCAACTTTTCAAGTATTCAGAGAGTCAATCCATGAACTTTATCAGTATACTTAGATATTCATATTCGTGATGAGTACTATTAGTTATAGAATAACTCTTAGTTGAGTTTAGTTCAATTTAGAATCAGTGACTTTCAGTTGGGAGTAAAACTTTCCACCGAGTGAATGTAGGGATGGTGTCTCCCCCATCAGTTAGGCATGGGGCACTTGTCTCCCCCATCCGTTAGGCATAAGACGTTAGTAGAAGTCCCTAAGTTCTAGAACTACGACGTCATCATAGACTTTGAGGGGTCCCCAATCAGTTAAGTATAACACCCTAGTCCTTTGGAACATCAGATTAGTGGATACATACAGCTAGCGGAAGTACCCATGGCACGGTACTGACACCCTTCCAACTGGGGTTATAGGTTGGACCCCAATAATATATTTGGTGCATGTTGTTTATAGCTAGCTCATGCAGTCTTAGTACAGTATTCAGTATAGTTTCAGTTCAGGTTTGCTTGACCAAAGCATACAGATTCTTAGCTATTCAGTTACCAGATTTCAGTTTTTCAGTTTATAGATTATTTCAAAAATGTATATATGATTAGTCTTACATTCTCAGTATTTTAGTTTTCATGCATAGTTACTCAGATATCTCATATTATTCAATCAGCCATTACTTTATACAGTTAACCCATGTATTTCAGCCTAACCTCATACCATATTCCATTACATTCAAAGTACTGACCGCATACTTTCTTTACTCTATGATGTCTTTTTCATAGGTTCGAATGTATAGTTTCTTGACCTCGCTTAGATAGTTTAGCATTACAGCAACAACAGCAATGGTGAGTCCTCATCTCTTGAGGACAACTTTATCTTTCATTCAGTTATTTCAGTATTCCTCTATTTTATTCGGTTGGAGTTAGTTTGGGGTTTGTATCATCAACCCCACAGTCAGTTAGTTAGAGGCTTTTTGGACATTCAAACAGTCTGTTAGTTTATCAGTGTTATCAGTCGAATTTTAATATTTTGGCAGATATTGTCATACTTGCAGATTCAGTTACATTTAAGGTATTTAAAACCTTATGGCATTTATCAATTATATTTTGCATATATCTTTTATTATTAGTTACTCAATGCTCATAACAAGTACTAGCTTATGGGTTAGCTTGTGGTCACTTGTGACCGTAAGTACCATTGTCACGAATGGGAGCAGCCTTGGGTCATGACACTATTTTATCCCCAAATTTTATTGGTCTTTACCCATTCATGAGGGGTATGATTACTTGATCATGTATGAATGTTGATTTCACCTCAAAAATATGATTTTCATAAGTGGGACCCACTTGGGGGTTTTGAGGTGATTTTCGAACCCGAAGTATAATGGTGCAATATGGGTATCATTTTTATCGTATTGATTAGTGGATTAATATTTTGATAATGTGACAATATTTTGGGATTGTGAATTTAAAATGGATGTTTGGTGAACAATTCAAAGAATTGCAATTCAGCTTTAAGGTAGAATTTTATCTACTCTTCTTTGTAAAATGATGCCTGTTATATATTCCATATGGATATGAATGTTACGATTGACATTGGGTAGAATAAATTAGTGATGAATATTGGAGTTTGGGGATTAGATAAGAGTTTTTAACCCGTAAGGTAAAGTGATTATTACACTTGTAGAATCATATTGCCTTCTTTCTAGATTTAACAAATTCATAGAATAGATATGATATACTGCTAGGTTTTTGATGTGGTTTAAGAATTGGATCATGGTTAGTATGATTAACCTTATTTGGACTATTCTAATGATCTTGAACCTATAATTTAGGTGGAGTTGACTTAATTGTTCATGTTTCTAGGCAAAGTTCCTTTCTTAGGATTGATTATGGCTTATGTACCATCAAGAAGTGAATTTAGATACCTTAGCCTAGTCCAGATTATAATTTCCTAAATATGGAATTCGAGGATTAGAAATGGGTTCTTTTAGTCCAC